>NC_053171.1:55348748-55468748 GCF_016835505.1 Polypterus senegalus
TGAAGGACTTAAGAGTTTGACTCCCATGAACAGATTTTTAAATCAGTGACATTACATTAAAGTGCTGAGGTGTCTACAGCAGGTGTGTCAAACTCCAGGGGCCTGATGTATAACGCTGTGCGTAGAATTCACACTATAACATGGCGTATGGACAAAAGCAGAAATGTGCATACGCACAAAAAAATCTAGATGCATAAATCTGTGTGAACACCAACTTTCACATTCTTCCGCTACATAAATCCCGGCCAGCGTGAAAAGTAATGCACGTGTACGTGCCTGCTATCCCGCCCCATCTCCTCCGAGAATTATGTGTATTTGAATATGCAAATCAATATAAATAGCCTTTAAGCTCAGCGTTCTGTGAAAACGAAATGGCAAAAGCATGGGGGGAAAAAGAAGTTCAGTGAATACCAAGTGGAGGCAAGGAAAAACATACTATTTGTTGGTTTAAGCAGTGGTATAAACAAAAAAAGGAAGTTGATCGAGTGACAGTGTCAGAGAAACTCGAAAGCTCAAGTTAACAAAGTCGCACCGTGCCCGAAATAAAAAAAAAGTTGTCAGATATCAAAGTCACCGTGAAAAGGCGAGTCATATCCCACCGTCTGAGTGTCATATGAAAGCTTATTAGAGTACAGAGAAAAAAAAAATTGGCACACAGTGGGGAAAAAGCATGAAATGTCAACTTTAATCTCGAAATTTCCACTTTAATCATATAGTTTATTTTGTCATTATAGTAGAACATCATAAACTTCATTCTAAAATCATTTAATTTACTAGTTTCTCAAATCCCATCGTAACAAAGTAGCACATTAAATGCTTTGTTTTGTATTTGATCTTCTATGTGCTCTATGTGTGTGAATCACTACGTGCTTCTTAAACTGGCTTTCTCTTCCTCCGACAGAACACAGAATCCATTACATTCATAATATTACAGCTCTCTGAATAATTAAAATACTGCGATGTATACTTGATAACATTTTCATGACGATAGGAGTTAAAGCATGTTATTAAACATGGGAACACAGTGGCGCAGTGATTGTGCGCGACCTTTGATGAAATAATTTATTGCAGCAGTACTGTCTCTTTCAAACATACTAACCACGAATTCCTGTCCTTCCTTTTCTTTCTCCAAATACCCAATCGCCACACAATCAGCTCTATAATAGATGTTAAGCCAGTTTTTTAAGTTTTATCTGCATAATATAATAAACATATTTTGCTGCATTTCATCTTAAAAATAATATCGTCATCATATGTAAATACGCGCTTTATAAAGTGGCTCAGGTTGTGCAATATTATAACTGTATTACAAGTTTACAGTGAGGTGATTGTACTTATAAGTACAAACAGTTCTACAAGGGGCAATTTGATGGATTGATTTATTGAGTTTATAGTTCTTGGGATGAAACTGTTTCTGAACCGCAAGGTGCATAAAGGAAAGGTTTTGAAGAGTTTGTCGCATGAGACCAGTTCAAGTAGGCAGTATGGCTGAGACAGCGTGTGCTTGATTGCTGTATATCAATAATTCTCTTTCCAATCAGCTGCTCCGAGTGGTGCAGTGAGAGTAATATAGAAAAAGATGATCCGCTGTCGCAACCCCTAATGAAAATAGCTGAAAGAAGAAAAAGAAAGTGCAGTGAGAGTAACAACACTAAAGCAGCTTTGGAATATTTGGAATAGTTTGGCCATTCTGTGGACCATTATATTGTTACAGGTTAATTACAACCAGATGCATTAAACTAATAAACAATATGCGGTTAATTTCAGTTTATTTCTAAAGCCATGTCAGGGATGTGGATCTAAAAAAGAAAGGGAAACCACAATGGAACAGTAGCCCTGCTTTGATGCTGGGTGCCGCCAGTTTGCAAAACCAAGCGCAGAACTTGCGTATGCTATGGTATGAGCTACCATGGAAATGTGCGTGGCTTTAAGCCAAGTTTAGGTTTTATACATCGTGATTTGAACGTGGAAACAAGCTTATGCAACATTTTTGTGCATATGCACCATTTATACATGAGGCCCCAGGCCTGGAGGGCTGCAGTGGCAGCAGGTTTTCATTCAAACCCTTTTCTTAATCAGTTTCACTGCTAATTAACTCTGTAGCTGCGTTTTCCCAAAATTACCAAAGTTTTGCAGCTTCAACTCAAAAAATGGGATTCAACAAAAGCCTGAAGCGCAGAAATGATTCCACAGACAAAATATCTTAGTTTTTAAAAGTTTAGTTAAGTTTTAAAGTAAAACAGTTCACACAAAAAAAGGAAAATTAAAAAAGGAAAAATTAATGTTAAGAAAAGTTAAATTCTAAGCTTAATCTTGTCACATCTCAAATCGTTACTATTTACTTAACATTTCTGAACCATTTCAAAACGGTCAGAAAACTGTATGCTTATCCCATTTCTAAGTTTTAAAATTTATCTTTCAAGTCCCTCTTTACTGGGACATGTTCTAAACAAACTGAGCTTATTATCACACTGTTACTCAGTTATAGTAAGAAGGTTCTCTCTTTTGCTAACATATGGGGGGGAAAGACTATACCATAAGTTATGACTATGAAATTTATATTCTATTCAAATTAAGCAAACATTAATATGAGTTTAATTCAAAACTTTCTAAGATTGGCTCTTACATTTCCGGCCCCTAATTGGCTATGCAGGAGCGGAGGCAATTACTATACTTTACTTCAATATGAGCCAATTACTTTTATATTAACTATTCTTTTCAAATCATTAGCAATAACACTGCAAACAAATATTTTAAAAATTTCATATTTCAAACATTGGCTGTTTCTTGAAGCAGGCACAGTTTATTCACGGGTCTGTCCAGTGTGCCGACTTTGGTCTGCACACAAACTCTTCTGACTGCACCTTTGGCATCTGGCATTGTCTTGATGACTCGACCCATTACCCAGAAATTGCGAGGTGTAGCTTTATCTACAATTAGAACAACGTCCCCTGGTTCAAAATTTCTTCTTGGTGCAAGCCATTTTTGACGTTTTTGAAGTATTGGAAAATACTCTTTCGTCCATCTTTTCCAAAACAAATCGGCCATGTATTGAATTTGTTTCCAGCGTCTTCTTGGGTATGGTTCATTTTCTGAAATGAGTTTAGGTGGTATTTCAGGTTTTATCTTCAATAATAACAAGTGATTGGGTGTGAGTGGTTCCAAATCATTTGGGTCATCTGATGTCTTCGTAAGGGGTCTGTTATTGAGTATTGATTCCACTCTATACATCATTGTAGGAAGGTTTTCGTCATCGAGTGTTTGTTGGTTTAGTGTTGAATTTAAGATCTTTTTTATGCTTCTGATTTGTCTTTCCCACACTCCACCTTGGTGAGAGGCTGATGGTGGATTAAAAATCCATTTGATTTGTTCTTGCATCGTAGCGTCACTGATTTTTTTGTGTTCCAATTTTTTAATAGCTTCTCGTAGCTGTTTTTCTGCTCCAACGAAATTTGTTCCATTGTCTGAGCGCATGATTTTAACTTGTCTTCTTCTATCAGTAAATCGGAGTATGGCTTGGATACAAGAATCAGTGTCTAAGCTATGTGCAATCTCTATGTACGCAGCTCTGGTTCTTAGACATGTTAGACATATCCTTTTTATGGAGATGTTACACAAGGTAACATGGAGAAAAAGGAAAAAATTGACAAAAGTAGGTCTCCTCAGAAGTATGGACAGAGATCAGGAAGTATTTTCACCACCAATATTTCTGATGTAGCAGAAAAGGAGACTCAAGAAATCTCTATCAAAAATACTATTAATGATACATGTGCATTTATAAAACCTTGTGCATTTTGCAGTGACCAGCATATTCTCACCGAATGTAAAAAAATCAAAGAATTGCCACATAAAGAAAGAATAGACTTTTTAAAATCTAAAGGTTTATGTTTTCGCTGTCTCAAACAGGGTCATCTAAGTAAGAATTGTAAAGAGAGAATGAAATATCAGACATGTTCCTTACAGCACCCAGATATCCTGCACATTCAAGAGGACAGTAGAGCAGTATTTAAAGCTACGGCTAGTGTAGCAACATCTACTGAAATGGAAACCAAGACTGGAACTTGTACCTTTACAGGGGCCGGAGAAGAATGTGCACTGCAAGTAGTTCCTGTTAAGGTAAAATCCAAGAAGAGTGAAAGGTATGTAGAAACATATGCCTTTATAGACCTCAGCAGTACAGTAACAATTTGCACTGAAAGGCTCCAGAGACAACTGAGCCTTCAAGGGAGAAGGACGCAAGTATTCCTCAAAACTATGAGTAATTACGATGATGATTCAAAAATGCTAACCCAATGTTCTGTTTTATCAGATTTACAAGTCTGTGGTCTCAATGATGTTGAATATATTGATTTGCCAAAGGCCTTCACACAGGTCTCCATTCCAGTGAACAGAGAAAGTATTCCACTACAAGAAGATATCGATAAGTGGACATATCTTAAGGAGGCACGTCTATCTCATATTGACTCCGAAGTTGATCTTTTAATAGGAATCAACTACCCAGAAATCTTCGAGCAGTCACGAATCATACCTAGCCAAGGAGGTGGACCTCACGCTATGAAGACTGCACTTGGATTGGTAGTTGGTGGACCATACAAAGAGATAGATGACCTCGCAAAACAAGGTGGTAAGATGCCTAAATATTCATTCAATCATGTGTCAATAACAGAAATTGAAAATATGTTGCTGCAACAGTATAACACAGATTTTCCAGAGTGCAACTGTGAAGAAAAAGAGGAAATGTCACAGGAAGACATCAAATTCATGCGCATAGCTTCAGAATCTGCAAGACTGGTAGGTGGCCACTATTGTTTAAATTTGCCTTTGAAGGATGAAACACTTAAAATGTTGAACAACCACTGTATTGCTGAACAGCGTGCTATTGGACTCAAAAGAAAACTGAGCAAACATTCAGGTTTCCACGAAGACTATAAAGCCTTCATGAAAGACATTTTAGACAATGGTTATGCTGTTAAAGTACCCAAAGAAAGCCTGAATTGCAATGAAGGCAGAGTGTGGTACATCCCACATCACGGTGTGTATCATCCAAAGAAAAATAAGATTTGAGTGGTCTTTGACTGCACTGCCACCTACCAGGGGATTTCACTTAACGAACAATTACTAAAAGGCCCTGACCTAACTAACACACTCATTGGCGTCCTTACAAGATTCAGAAAGGAGCCAGTGGCCTTAATGGCAGATATTAAGTCAATGTTCTACCAAGTTAAGATACCAAACAAAGACACTGATCTTTTACGTTTTCTATGGTGGCCTGAAGGTAATCTAAGTAAAGACCTAGAAGAATTCAAAATGACGAACAAAAGAACTTAGATATGAGCCACAGTCTCCTTCCCACAGAGCGTGCCCTGGGCATCCAGAGTTGCACAGAAACGGACAGTTTCAAATTTCAGATTAAGTTACAAAACAAGCCCGCTACAAGGAGTGGTATCCGTCTGTTGTTAGCTCAGTTTATGATCCACTTGGTTTTCCAGCACCTGCTTTACTGCCAGCAAAGCTTATTTTAAGAGACTTATGCAAAGAGAAATTTGGGTGGGATAAAGAAGTAGAAGTCAAACACATTCAGAAATGGAAAAAATGGATGGATGATTTGAAGTTACTTACAGACTATAAAGTGAACAGATGCTTCAAACCTACTGGGTTTGGAACCATGAAGACAGCACAAATGCACCATTTTGCAGATGCTAGTGAAGATGAATATGGCACCGTCACTTATCTTGTTTTAACAAATGAAGAGGGCAAAAGGCATTGTTCATTCCTGATGGGCAAGTCAAGAGTTGCACCACTGAAACAGGTCACAATTCCAAGAATGGAGCGGACAGCAGCCGTTGTGGCAGTTAAAATAGATAAAATGCTTAAAGTTGAGCTTCAAATGTCCTTACGAGAATCTACATTTTGGACTGACAGCACCACGGTGCTAAAATACATCTCAAATGAAAGCACTCGATTCAAGACCTTTGTTGCAAACAGAATCTCCGTGATCAGAGATCATTCACAACCTTCACAATGGAGTTATGTCACATCTGCCCTTAATCCGGCTGATCAAGCTTCTAGAGGGCTGAGCATAGAAAACTTTCTCAAGAACACCACATGGTCACATGGTCCAAGCTTCTTATTGAAGTCAGAACGTGAGAGGCCAAAAAGACCAGATCAACTGAACGACTCACTTTTTGAAGATGATCCAAAAGTTAAAATTTGTGTAGTTAACATGACAAAAATAGAAGAGACAGCTGAACCCATCAACAAACTAATCACTTACTTTTCAGATTGGCATCGCTTGAAGAAAGCAGTGGCTTGGTTTCTCAAGTTTAAAGACATACTGTTGCGCTTAAGAAATGAAAGAAAAACATTTCAACTAAAAGCCAGTCAGACTAAAGTAATCCAACAGAACAAAAATCACTCATCACAAAGCACATGAAAAAGTATAAAACGGACTTTAAAACCAAGTCCAATTTTTCTAGATGAATTAGTTAAAGCTGAAACAGAGCTTATCCGTCTAAGTCAACAGCAAGAATTTCCAGAATAATTAAAAGATCTAAAGAAAAAGACTTGTGTTAAAAAGAACAGTCAAATCTATAAACTCGACCCGATCATACAAGATGGAATATTAAGAGTTGGAGGAAGACTCTGTAAAGCTGCAATGCCCGAAGAAGCTAAACATCCTGCAATTCTACACAAGCATTCACATGTTGCTTCCCTCATAATGCAGCACATTCATAAACGCGTCGGACATTGTGGGCGCAACTATGTGCTCGCACAATTACGCCAGAAATACTGGATACCTCAAGCAAATTCAGCTATCAGAAAAATAATTTCAAAGTGCACAACATGCAGAAGATACAATGCGAAAGCAGGTGAGCAAAAAATGGCAGATTTGCCAGAAGATCGCCTAGCATCAGACCACCCACCGTTTACTAATGTTGGAGTTGATTATTTTGGCCCCTTCCTAGTCAAAAGAGGAAGACTCATTTTAAGCTTAGAAATGGGATAAGCATACAGTTTTCTGATGAAAATGTAGCTGCGTTTTCCCAAAAGTACCAAAGTTCTGCAGCTTCAACTCAAAAAATGGGATTCAACAAAAGTCTGACGCGCAGAAATGATTCCACAGACAAAATATTTTAGTTTTTAAAAGTTTAGTTAAGTTTTAAAGTAAAACAGTTCACACAAAAAAAAGGAAAATTAAAATAACAAAAAGGAAAAATTAATGTTAAGAAAAGTTAAATTCTAAGCTTAATCTTCATCTCAAATCGCTACTTAACATTTCTGAACCATTTCAAAACGGTCAGAAAACTGTATGCTTATCCCATTTCTAAGCTTAAAATAAGTCTTTCAAGTCCCTCTTTACTGGGACCTGTTCTAAACAAACTGAGCTCATTATCACACTGTTACTCAGTTATAGTAAGACGGTTCTATCTCTTGCTAACTTATAGGGGGAAAAGACTATACCATAAGTTATGACTATGAAAGGAATTTATATTCTATTCAAATTAAGCAAACATTAATATGAGTTTAATTCAAAACTTTAACTTTCTAAGATTGGCTCTTACAAACTCTTTTTCCCTTCATTTTAATAGCCTTTGTTTTTAAGGATTCAGTCCTCTAAATCAATTCTTTTCTTCATTAAATGACTGCCAAACAGAAATGACACGTGAAACGAGTTGGCAGATGACCAGTTAAATGGGAGCTTCAAACACCAATCAATTTCACTCCAACCAGTTTCTTAATGAGAAGCCAATTCTTGCTGTTAATTAAACTCATTATTTAATTCTGTGGCCTGTTGCCACAAAACTGTTGATTTTCTGTTTTTTCCAAGAACACCGTCAAAATGTTTTGGTGACTTGAGACATCGACCTTTCTGAAACCATCACTTTTCTTTATATTCAGATATTATGTGATGGGCACAAGTGAGTTGGTCATGTGTGTGGAGTGTTTTGTGTCTCACTGTTTGGCTGAGTCAGGTTAATTAAAACTATGGCAAAAGAAGTTAATTAGTAGGAAAAACTGGTCACTAATTAAGAAGATGGTTACAATGAAAACCTGCAGCCGCTGCGGCCCTCCAGGACCGGAGTTCGACACCCGTGGTCTATGGGAAAACATCAGGAAAAAAACATCTAGACTTGTTGTGTATGCATTGCCATTGAAAGAGTCTTTGACCAAAAACAATGCAGTTGTTGCTTCACACCCTCCACTTTTGCTCCCCCACTGACTTTTTGTTCCCGAAATTAAAACTGACTGAAAGAAGACTATTTGCTACCATGGATGAAATCCATAAGAGGCACCAGAAATGAGTACAGGAAATATTTACAGTAATTGTATTGCACCTCAATGAGTATATTTTGAATGTGACATAAAGGGCAATTACTGTTTATTTTATATTAAGTTTTTTTTTTATTTAAGTATATAAACAGAATTTCTGTCCCCTCCATCTTTGTAATTTGAATAAAATAACATTTCTCCCAAAATAAGCGAATACGCCAGTAGCAAAAACTGATTTTGCACAAGCAGGAATTACTATTTCAAAACAAGTTAATATTTTATTCAGACTTGTTTATCAAAACGCAAGCAGCAACATTATATTACACCAAAATTTCATAACCACACAGTCAACATTACAAGGCAGGCTTACTTGATATGTCCATTGAAAGTGGAGGAATAATTATAAACTATTAAAATTTAGCAAGATAAAAAAGGACAGATGGCACAAGTAGTCAAGATGACCTTTTCTCCTCGCAGTTGAATCTTTTGAAATCCATTGATCTGCAGGCTCCACAACCACACTTGACCACCTTTTCAGGCTACACTTGCCCGTTTGTTAAGGATGGAAGATTTAGGAGTGCTTGATGAGATGGAAAAGCACAAAACTGGATTTGTTCCTACTGAACTTAAGTGAATGTCAGATACAAACTTGCAAACATGCTTATGTTTAAAAGGCAGTGTCAGTAATTAATGGCAAAGGTACAATAATCAACAATGACAGAAGCCAAGAAAGCAGACAACCAAATGGAGCACTGATTAACAATGCAAAGCTCCCATGGACTGAGCAGTTACTATAAAATACACATGCATGTTTGTGTCATGTGACTGTGTGATCATTAATGGTTGCCAGGAAGCCCTAAATGAGCAATTGTGGACAAGAGAAAGCCACACAGATTCCACAGTCGACTGTCCCGTCTATGAGTTTTAACGCTCATCTTTTGTGCCCCTTCAATTTGTTTAGTTCTACTCAAATATTTGCTGCATACCACAAAGGATCTGGAAGAGTCTGGGAATGAAATGACGCTGTAACACTCTTCAGCGCCAAGTCCTTGTGCATTGTGTGGTCTTGTACTGTATTGTTTTCCTCCCCTGCTCTTCATTCTGGGCTTTTTTGTTTGGAACTCTATTCTTCGACATCCATTTGTTCTGGAGGGAAAAAAAAAAACACGCACAAAAATGTCACTGTTTTGAAATGAGGAAACTGTAAGCTGCAGAACTTAACAAAATGTACATGTGATAAAACCACTAGGTTATTCCTATTTATTTATTTAGATTTATCAGTTTTTGAACAGCACACCGCTCTGGTACGAGTTGGATTCTATTAGTTTTCTGTTGGAGTTTATATAATCAATAAAATGTCTACCAATAAGACACTCTGGATTGATCCGTGATGTGCTGGGTCGACCGCGTCTCTATAGTGGTAGTGTGGACGGTGGATGTGCAGCAATGATTTGTTCTACAAGCTGGCTTGTAAAGTTTGCGTGATTTACAGTTTCACCAGCTTTTTGTTTGTATGAGACACGAATGCATTCCAAATTTGCTGCCACCAGATGATGGAAATTTCTTTTCGTAGGATTTCTTTTTATGATCCACATGATCTATGCCGCCCATCGTACTTTTACAGTCGACAACAGCACAAGGCCTTGTAACCTGCTCGTTGCCTTTTGCCTGTAGAGAGACTGTAGCTGCATTATTTTCTGCATTATTGTTTCTTTTCTCGTGACCCAAATGTGGCAATTGGTGCCACGGCCCACCTGCCAAGTTGTTTGCCTGCCTATGGTAAAGTCATCCCTGATGGAGGATCACAGGAATCATGGGAAAGAGGGGTCCTTTCATCGGAGCAACGTTTCAGCCGTGGCATGGCCAAATGGGGAGGCAGCTAGATGGATGAGGTCTCCAGGACTCTAAAAATATCCAAACCTAATTATGTCATATCATCTACTGTTAAACTGTACTTCTAAAATTTTTATTATTATGCTGTATTAAGGAATTGTTCTGTTCTGTGTATTGTATTGTATTGACCCCCTACTTTTGACACCCACTAAAAGCCCAACCTACCTGGAAAGGGGTCTCTGCCTTTCCCGAGGTTTCTTCCATTTTTCCCTACAAGGTTTTTATTGGGAGTTTTTCCTTGTCTTCTCAGAGAGTCAAGGCTGGGGGGCTGTCAAGAGGCAGGGCCTGTTAAAGCCCATTGCGGCACTTCCTGTGTGATTTTGGGCTATACAAAAATAAACTGTATTGTATTGTATTATGCAGAGTGCTAAGAAGACAACCGCCTTTCTTGTCCTTCAATTTCAGCACAAACATGTTTCCCTCTTGCCAAACTACTACTGCACGTTGCTGTAATTTAGCTGTGCCAAAGTTTTGAGGTGTGCCACAGCAGTTAAGACGCACTGTTCCATATGCGTCATTCTTTCTTTGCAGCAAAATATCAAATAGCTGTGGTGAAGTATAAAATTATCCATGGTGATAGAGTACCCTAGATCCAATAGAGTATCTATCAAAGTCAGCACAGACAATGCAGCAACACTGTACTGATTTTATTTTGGATCAAACATTGTCCCTTTCCCTGTGTACAGAACCGAAATCCGAACGTATTCCATTTTAGATTCACAAAGCTCCTAAAACTTTATGCCAAAGCTTGCTCTTTTTGACACGATGTACTGTATCCACGACAGTCAGTCCTTATAAGCCATGAAACTTTCATTAATGCTGACATCGTGGTCCGAAATGTAAATGATCTGAAATTTTACTACAATCACCTGGTTTCTCCCCCACATTTTCTTAATTTTGGGTGCTGGATGGGTATTTTCATCAAAGTCTTCATAATTAGTGAACACCTATACTTAGACAATTTCTCCAAAGAATGTCAACACTGAGAGCACTTTTACAACCAGTGTGATCCTCGGTTCTAAAGCTTATGCAAGAAGCATCTGTACAGTTGCCCAAGTGACACGCAGGACTAACACTTTTGGCACGGTTTTTGTAGCCCAAGTAATGCTTGGGTCTAACACTAAGGAGGCTACAACACATCTGTACAGTGCATAATACAATGAGTTTTGTCACAAAGCAGCTGTACATACTTCTGGGTCTTAAACCCCAAAAAAACCCTGGGCCCTGTCTATCATTCATGGTTTCTCTTAATAATATGCTGAAGATAACGCAGCTCAACTGTCATTCTCTTCAGAGGACAGTATCAGCTAGAATTTCAATATACTTTACTGGTGTTTCAACCTTGGAGAAAAGAACACCATCTGCAGGTCAACCTGGCATAGACTGAGCTGCTTGTTATCTCAGTTCATCCGCCTATTTAGCACCCTACTTCTGTTCAGCTCAGCTCATAATTGTTAACATCCTCCTGGTCTACAGTGGTGCTTGAAAGTTTGTGAACCCTTTAGAATTTTCTATATTTCTGCATAAATATGACCTAAAACATCATCAGATTTTCACTCAAGTCCTAAAAGTAGATAAAGAGAAACCAGTTAAACAAATGAGACAAAAATACTATACTTGGTCATTTATTTGAGGAAAATGATCGAATATTACATATTTGTGAGTGGTAAAAGTATGTGAACCTCTAGGATTAGCAGTTAGTTTGAAGGTGAAATTAGAGTCAGGTGTTTTCAATCAATTGGGATGACAATCAGGTGTGAGTGGGCACCCTATGTTATTCAAAGAACAGGGATCTATCAAAGTCTGCTCTTCACAACACATGTTTGTGGAAGTGTATCATGGCACAAACAAAAGTGATTTCTGAGGACCTCAGAAAAAGAGTTGTTGATTCTCATCAGGCTGGAAAAGGTTATAAAACCATCTCTAAAGAGTTTGTACTCCACCAATCCACATTCAGACAGGTTGTGTACAAATGAAGGAAATTCAAGACCATTGTTACCCTCCCCAGGAGTGGTCAACCAACAAAGATCACTCCAAGAGCAAGGCATGTAATAGTCGGCGAGTCATAAAGGACCCCAGGGTAACTTCTAAGCAACTGAAGGCCTCTCTCACAGTGGCCTCTCTCACATTGGCTAATGTTCATGTTCATGAGTCCATCATCAGGAGAACACTGAACAACAATGGTGTGCATGGCAGGGTTGCAAGGAGAAAGCCACTGCTCTCCCAAAAAAAAATTGCTGCTCGTCTGCAGTTTTCTAAAGATCACGTGGACTAACCAGAAGGCTATTGGAAGAATGTTTTGTGGACGGATGAGACCAAAATAGAACTTTTTAGTTTAAATGAAAAGCGTTACGTTTGGAGAAAGGAAAACACTGCATTCCAAATTAAGAACCTTATCCCATCTGTGAAACATGGTGGTAGTATCATGGTTTAGGCCTGTTTTGCTGCATCTGGGCCAGGATGGCTTGCCTTCATTTATGGAACAATGTATTCTGAATTATATCAGAGAATTCTAAAGGAAAATGTCAGGACATCTGTCTATGAACTGAATCTCAAGAGAAGGTGGGTCATGCAGCAAGACAACGACCCTAACCACACAAGTCGTTCTACCAAAGAATGGTTAAAGAAGAATTAAGTTAATGTTTTGGAATGGCCAAGTCAAAGTCCTGACCTTAATCTAATCGAAATGTTGTGGAAGGACCTGAAGCGCACAGTTAATGTGAGGAAACCCACCAACATCCCAGAGTTGAAGCTGTTCTGTATGGAGGAATGGGCTAAAATTCCACCAAGCCAGTGTGCAGGAATGATCAAAAGTTACCGGAACGGTGGGGGTGGTCACACCAGATACTGAAAGCAAAGGTTCACATACTTTCGCCGCTCACAAATATGTAATATTCGTTCATTTTGCTTAATAAATAAATTTTAGGACTTGAGGGAAAATCTGACAATGTTTTAGGTCATATTTATGCAGACAAACAGAAAATTGTGGAGGGGTCACAAACTTTCAAGCACCACTGTATACGCAACTTTGGGGGTGGCAGTCGATGACCAGCCGTTCTTCAAAGACCACATTGCTATGAGTCTCTTGCTCTTGCAGATTTACTCATCCACAAGATCAGACCATCATATCTGGCAGAGTATGAACAACAACTTATGTCTGGACATTGGCAGCTATCTGCTGGCAGGACTACTGACATGTGTCACCAAGCCAGTGAAGAGGATCCAAAATGCACATCTGGTGTTTAACCAGCTGAGGCAGGCACATGTCATCTCATTAGATCACTTCATTGGCTCTCTGTAGTGACATGCATTAAGTTCAAATCCTTGATGCTTGCCTATAGCGTAGTCAAAGGTTCAGCACCTATACATATGGAGATACTTACAAGGTCTCATTCTCAACCACTCAGATCAGCTGCTGAATAGTATCTAGTGCACCAAGCTCCAAACCCTACTCTTTTCATATCTACAGTAACTCATACCTCATGAATTGAGGTACCTACCTTCATTCAAACTGATGATTCCCTTGATGCAAGTGTTAGACGACGCTCTTGTTTGGTGAATTTCTGACCATTCTGACTTGTTTTAGCTTTTAAGTTTTTATCACCTAGGAAGTGTAACTTGTTTGTATTTTGTTCCAAGCTCTTCACTTGTGATAAACAATTTGTACCTTTCACCTACCATACTTGTTCTCAAACAGTCCTCACGCCACATTGCCATAAGTACCATAACTGACGCTCCCTAGCAATGCAGGTAATGTGCCTCATTTGGGACTCTATGAGCAACCACTCAACCAACACAAAGTCAAACCAGCGGTACAAAAGAATTCTCCGTAGAGACATAGTACAGAAGAAGTCCAGTCTTCATCTCAGGTCACTGGATAGCATCCATGTCTTGCAACCATATAGCAAGACAGGAAGTACCAGGACTCTAAAGACTTGGACCTTTGTCCTTTCACACATGTATCGGGAGAGCCAGACACCCCTTTCCAGCGACTTCATGACCCCCCCATGCTTTTCCAATCCATCTGATTTCATAGGAAGAGAGTCACCAGAGACATGAATGTCACTGCCAAGGTAAGTAAACCTCTTGACAAGGTCAACACTCTCTCTGCAGATAGACACATTGCTAATGGCTGTACCCAAGTGGTCTTTAAAGGCCTGGATCTTGGTTTTTATCAGGACACTCATAAGCCCAGACACTCAGACTCCTCTCTCAAGTCTCATCCGTTATGGGAGATGGACATCTGAAGCAGAGCTCCGTTAGCAGAGGTGTTATTACTTATTTTCCCAGGATATATTATATTTACCCAAACTGAGGAGTTTCTGTTACAGTACATGCAATCATATATAAACATGAGCAGCAAGAAGGGGCTCAGAAAGAAACAAAATCTAAAGCTACATCCAAGCCTAGACAGTCATCAAGTCCAAGTCCAAGTTCAAGGTTCAAAGACTGACCTGGAACAGGCAGGTGAAAGCACAGACTTCCCAGGACCCTGTTCCGCTGCATCATCTCCAGTTGAGAGCGAAAATGGGAGCAAATGTGCAAGTGATGCAGGTCACGATAGCTCTTCGATTCCAAAAGATCACTCGAAACCGAAAATGGCCTTGCAGTCCACGCTTTCATCTACTCCTCGCAAGCTGGGAGCATCGGCTCTAATAGGACTTGCCACTTTACCTGCGGAGTACAAAGGCCTAAATGTTCTGTGCGAACTGAAGGTAATGATCATTACAATGGCCATGACCACTGCTCATTACATAAATGAGCTCAAGAAAGATATAAATGGTATGCGCAAGACAAACGAGAAGCTGCGGCTGAAGCTGCAGAAGCTGCGGCAGGATAATAAAGATTTGGAGAAACGTGTATATAATCGCTTTGAGGCAGCCTTTAAAGGTATGCTGGAAAAAATTGAGGAACACATTCAGGAAAATGCGTCTAAGTTTGAGGAAAAACTGAGAGCACTTGGCGATCAGCTGGAAGACATTAAGCAATCATTCACGGCTCAAATTGAAACAGCCGAACATCTGGCATCCACCACAGACGGAAAAGCAACAGCTGTAAATACCGAATGCAAAAAACTCGAAGACAGATTTGCTGCTCTGGAAGATGGATGCAGAAGGAATAATATTAGAATCGAAGGTCTACCTGAGAATCGTGAAAGTCCAAACCCAGTGAAATTTGTAGCTGAATTATTCTCAAAAATAACAAGAGGACTTTAAATCAGACACCGAGATCGCATCAGCATATTGCATACGGGGATCAAATACCTCTAAACCTAGGACTTTTGTCGTGCGCTTCGAGAAATTACAATCTAAATTTAATGTAATGTCACTTCTCCGACAGAAACAAGACTATTGACCTACTGTATGCAAATGTTAAAAATGCATACAGCGCCACCCGCTGCCTGCACTTGGGAAAGCAGATCATAACCTGGTTCTGCTTCAGCCTCACTACAAACCAAGAGTGAGGGAGCTTCCTACAACCACACGCTCATTCAGGAAGTGGTGCCCTGAGGCAGAGCAGGCTCTGAGAGACTGCTTTGGAACTGCAGACTGGGATATCCTGCAGGGATGACATAGTGGGAACATTGAAGAGGCTGACTGCACTACCGATTACATCAACTTCTGTATGAACATTGTAGTTCCAGTAAGAACAGTACGCTGCTATGCTAACAACAAGCCATGGATTACAAGTGACATCAAGGGCCTTTTGAACCAGAAGAAGAGGGCTTTTAAAGGTGGTGATCAGCATGTGCAGAAGGAACTCCTAGTCCAGCTCAGGGCGGCAAAAGAGCAGTACAGGAGAAAGCTGGAGCAGAAGTTGCAGAATAACAGCATGAAGGAAGTGTGGGATGGGATGAAGATCATCACTGGCTGCAGCTTGAAGCAGGGTGCCACCATCAAGAGAGACGTGGTGAGAGCAAACCAAATGAACAACTTCTTTAACAGGTTTAACCACCCTAACCCACTTTCACCTCGAAGTACTGCATCCTCCAACCATCCTTCTGCTGATTCCAGCATAGGAGAGACATCCCCACCCACAATTACAGCAGCGCAGGTGAACAGAGAGCTGAGGTGACTTCGTGCCAGCAAAGCAGCGGGTCCAGATGGAGTATCTCCATGACTGCTGAAGGCCTGTGCGCTAGAGCTGGGGAGTCCTCTACAGCGCATCTTCAACCTCAGACTGGAACAGGGGAGTCCTCTACAGCGCATCTTCAACCTGAGCCTGGAACAGGGGAGATTCACGAGTCTTTGGAAAACATCTTGTATCGCCCAAGTCCTAAAGGTATCATGCCCTAGTGAGCTGAATGACTTCCGGCCTTTCGCTCTGATGTGATGTGATGTGATGAAGACCATGGAACGGCTGCTGCTTCACCATCTGAGGCCACAGGTCCACCACGCCCTCGACCCTCTGCAGTTTGCATACCAGGAGAAGGTGGGAGCGGAGGATGCCATCATTTATATGTTACACCGATCCCTCTCCCACTTGGACAGAGGCAGTGGTGCTGTAAGAATCATGTTCTTGGACTTCTCTAGTGCCTTCAACACCATCCAACATCTGCTCCTTAGGGACAAGCTGACAGAGATGAGAGTAGATTACAGACAGACCTCAGTATGTGCGTCTCGGGAACTGACATTGTGGTCAGCAACACAAGAGCGCAGCAGGGGACTGTACTTTCTCCGATCCTGTTCAGCCTATATACATCAGACTTCCAATACAACTCGGAGTCCTGCCACGTGCAAAAGTTCGCTGACGACACTGCTATTGTTGTGTACTGCTGTCACTGTCCTGCTCCTGAAAGACTGAGGAGATCGTTCCTCCCCCACACTATGCAACTCTTCAGTTCCACCCAGGGGGGATAAACGCTAACATTATTCAAAGTTATTGTCTGTTTTTACCTGCATTTTTATTACTCTTTAATTTAATATTGTTTTTTGTATCAGTATGCTACTGCTGGAATATGCGAATTTCCCCTTGGGATTAATAAAGTATCTATCTATCTATCTATCCAAGAGATTATATTTGAAAATAACCATATTCATATCATTGGCTCCAGCAGACCTCCGTGACCCTTTGTTCGGATTCAGCGGGTTAGACAATGGATGGATGGATATCTTACCTGATTTCTCACCCTCAACAGCTGCTAAATGATTCGCTTTTTACAACATTAAACAGCACTTACGGGAAACCAAGATCAGATACAGCCTCTTGTGTCCTGCCAAACTGAAAGTGAACATTCAAGGCAAGCATTATATCTTTATTTCCACTATGTAGGAAGCAGAAAAAGAACTAAGAAAACTGACCCTGACACTCTTCTGAAATATGATTGTGAGTCACACCCTGTCATGGCATGGCAAAGAAGATCTTACCAGCTGTCTGATCCACTTGCAATGATACTGGTACTGTAATCATACATTCTTTGCCACTTTCTGTTTATGTTAGAATTACAATCGTACATGTATATGTATGTGTGGAAGAAATTAAAGTAGTAACTTTTAATTTTTTTTTAAAAAGGAGACTGTTTAACATTATACCCTTGGTTTATTGTTATTATTGTATTAGGGCTTACTATGCTTATCCAGGGCCACTTTTTAACACCAACTCCTGGGTTCACTATCTTACTATTTCAAGAATATTAAAGACTGTATTTTATGCTTATAGTATTTGGACTGTATTTTCAATAGATATCTCAATTTTAATCCTAATAAGCCACTGCTGGAGGGCTTGTTTTATTTTGGAGGTGCTCTGTCTCTAGGTACTGTATGTCAGAGGACTGGGACTTTGTGAAGTGTGGTCCAGTATCAAGTGGGGAGGCAAAATGGGCAGGTAGAGAAAGAGAGCAAGCTATATCTAATCTATCCTATTAATCCTTATAATGATGAGTGCCAACGTAACAATATGCTTCATGGTGATAACTCCTGGGAAAACTGGAAATTAAGGTCAAAGCTGTCTCACTTCCAGTTAAGACTACAAAATGACAGCAAAAAGTCAGAATCAATGTCTCCATGACAGGACAGTTAACATTGTGAGCTGGAATGTTAAAGGCCTGAATCATGAATTAAAGAGAAAGTATTCTCTCATCTAACAGGTCTAAACGCTAAAATAATATTTTTACAGGAGACCCACTTATTAAGCAAGGATCAGTTCCAGCTGCAAAAAGACTGGACTGGCCAAATATTCTGTTCCAGTTTTACAAAGAAAACTAGAGGAGTGGGAATTCTTATACATAAAACAGTCTCATTTGTAGCATCGGATGTAGTATCTGATTCTGAAGGGAGATATGAGATTGTCATGGGTAATTTATTTAACTGTAAAGTGATTTTGATAAATGTTTATGCACTTAATGTGGATGGATAGGGAATTTATGCAAAATGTATTTGCATCCATTCCCAATGTGGACACTCATAAAATTATAATGGATGGGGACTTTAATTGTGCTTTAAATCCACTCTTAGATAGGACTCCTGTCACAGGGGGGATGACATCTAACACTACAAAGACAAATTACACAGTTTATAACTGACCACAACTTATCAGACCACTGGAGATTTCTAAACCGAAAACTCAAGAGCATATTCCTTCTACTCACCAGTGCATCATTGCTACTCAAGAATTGATTATTTGTTTGTAGATAAACATTTCTTGCCTACTATTAAATCTTGAAAGTACGGCACCATTGTTATTTCCGACCATGCCCCTCTGATCTTGGAGCTAAAATCATTATGCCCCACATACCCATCTCGCAGATGGCGCCTTAATCCACTTTTATTAGCAGACGAGAACCATACAGAATTTATATCCAAACAAATCAGTTTCTTCCTAGAGACAAATACATCCTCACAGGTCTCTGCAGGAATACTCTGGGAAACCCTGAAGGCCTTCTTAAGAAGACAGATTATCTCATCTCTTTCCTACAGAGATAAATTAGAAACTAATAAGGTGTCAGAGCTAACCAGTGAAATTACTAGAATGGATCAAGAACATGCCAAGTGTCCAAGTGAGGCTCTTCATAGGAAAAGGCATGCTTTGCATTCAGAGCTCAACCTCTTAACAACCAAAGAAACTGAACAACTCATTTTTAAATCAAGACATCATTACTACGAACATGGAGAGCAAGCTAATAAGCTTTTAGCTCAACAAATCCACAAGCAAGAAGTTCGCAACACAATCCCAGCAATCACCAACACAAACGGAGACAAAATCATTGACCATAAAAATATAATGCACACATTCAGAGACTACTATAAATCCTTATATTCTACTGAGTTTAAAGAAGACAACACACAATCTAATGCATTTCTAGATACATTACAGATACCACACATAGATACACTTAGTGGAGAGGATTTGGATAAACTTTTGGCACTATAAGATTTACTAGATGCTATAAAGTCACTTCAGAGTGGGAAAGCATCAAGCCCCGATTGAAACCTGTCGAATTTTAGAAGAAATTCTCTACTCAGCTAGCTCCCCTTTTATTAGCAACATTCACAGAAACTAGAGACAATAAAATTCTACCTCAGTTTTCACCAAGCATTAATCACCATTTTTCCTAAACAAACTAAGGACTTATTACAATGGCATCATACAGACCAATTTCACTTCTGAATGATGATGTTAAGATACTCTTCAAAGTCCTAGCTAGAAGGATTGAGAAAGTGCTGCCCTCGGTAATATCACAATATCAAACTAGATTTATTAAAGGCCGACACTTGGCTTCCAATTTTTCGACACTTGTTTAATGTAATATATTCACCCACAAAGTCAAACAACCCAGAGATATTATGATCCTTGGATGCAGAAAAAGCATTTGATATGATTGAATGGAACTACCGTTTCACTACATTGGAAAAATGTGGGTTTGGTCCGAACATTTGTGCATGGATCAAACTACTGTATACCAATCCAGAAGCTTCAGTTTGTATCAACAACATTAATTCAGACTACTTTAAATTAGAATGTGGTACCAGACAAGGATGCCCCTTGTAACCATTATGTTTTGCAATTGCCATTGTGCCACTGGCAGTTCACTGTCGAAATGCTTATGGGATAAAGGGGATTATCAGAGAAGGACTTGAACAGAAAATTTCTCTATATGCAGATGATATGGTACTGCATATATCTGATCCACAAAATACTGTGCCAGCAGTCCTAACAGCACTAACATAATTTCAAAAGATTTCTGGTCTCAGAATTAATGAACACTAAAAGTGTGCTCTTTCCAGTGAATTCTCAAGCACACAATATTAGAATGGACACCTTCCCCTTTTATCATTGTATTTCAGTTTAAATATCTAGGTGTAAACATCACAAGTAAACAAAGCACATTATCAACAAAATGTTGCCGTCTGTATGGAAAAAATTAAGCAAGACTTGCATAGATGGTCAACCCTTCATCTCTTTAGCTGGAAGAATTAACATTGTTAAGCTTCTATTTTTATTTCAAAACATTCCAATATTCATCAATGATTTGTTTAAGAAATTAGATTCAACCATAACCTCATTTATTTGGAACTTAACACATCCACATATCCAAAGAGCGACCCTACAAAGACCTAAGGCAGATGGTGGCATGGCTCTACCTATCTTTCAGTTTTGTTACTGAGCAGCAAACATACAAGCTATAAAAACCTGTATACGGACACAAACAGATGAACAAACACAGGATTGTAGAAATAAAATCCTGCAGTACTTCTTTATATTCCTTGCTTTGTACCCCAACAAATGCAAGTTATCGCCAATATACTAACAACATAATTGTGCTTCACTCACTCAGAATATGGAACCAATGTAGGAAGTATTTTAAGATAGAGAAGCTTTTATCTGTGGCACCTCTGCCCGAGAACCACCTTTTACCACCCTCTCAAACATATACAGTTTTTAGTATCTGGAAACCATTTGAGATTAAATCGCTTAGAGATCTGTACATAGACAACATCTTTGGATCCTACGAACAATTACATTCGAAATTTAACTTTCCAGCAACACATTTCTTTCACTTCCTTCAAATTAGAAACTTTGTTAAACAGAACCTGCCCAATTTTCCTCACCTCCCACCTCCCTCTATACCAGAAAAAATATTGTTCAGTCTTGAGGACTCAGGCAGCATTTCTGTAATATATAAAACCATTTTACAGTCCCTCTGTTTCAAAGATCCAAGAGGACAGTGGGAAAAGGATCTCTCACTCAACATATCAGAAGAGGAGTGGAAGGTTGCAATGCAGAGAATTCATTCAAGCTCCATATGTGCAAAACATACAATTATTCAACTAAAAATTATATATTGAGCATATCTGTCTCATTTAAAATTGTCTAAAATGTTCCCAGATCTTGCCCACTGCAATTAATTTCCAGCCTCACTGGGTCACATGTTTTGGGCCTGCGCCAAATTAACATAATTCTGGACAAAAATCTTTAAATGCCTTTCAGACAGACTCTGTACAGCATTCGCAGTACCAGAGTACATGCCGGCAATGATATTCAGCAACTTTGAGGCGATCCCGCAAAGTCTCAGGATGTCCCTCAATCAACTGAGTCAAACTCTTAACAAAAATCGACAAAGGCTGCAAAAAAAACTCTGCCAATATTCACGTTTGTGCTCCATGAGAACCATCAGTATCAGAATGCAGTTGATGATAGACTTCTTAGGTGTAAAACCAGACTGCTCCGTTTGCTGGTAGATGAGTAAGTGATCACGGATCCTATTGGAGGACCCTAGCAAGGAACTTACCTGGCACCGAGAGCAGCGTTATCCCTCTTTAGTTGCCACAATCCAGGCAATCACCCTTCCCTTTCCAGATAGGGACGACAAATCCCATTTTCCAGTCAGTTGGGATGGACCCAGAAATATCCAACTTCCTAGCCAGAGGATCAGCTTAAAACAGCTTCTCAAAGTAGCCAGACCAGCAGGTCACAACTGCAGTGTCATTGATGAGGAGCGTTCCATCAGCTGCTCCGACTGCAATTCTCCAAGGAACAGATTTGGATGTGCGTAATGCTTCAATTCCTCTGTATGCAGGACATGGGCCACTAGACCACAGATGGTGTAACACTTGCTCACAGATTCCTCTAACAATGCCTCTTTATCTGTCCTCAGAGCCCTCGCAGCCGTCCTTCTCAGTTGCCATCAAGCCATGCACTGCGACTCCTTTCGATGATTTCCAGGGAGCCTTGCGAGATGAAACACCTCCTTCTGGGAACACTGGTAACACCAACACAACCCTCAGCAACCTTTAGGGTCTTGTCATGGAAGGTTTCCCACATCACATTAGGATCTGCAAATGCACCCAAAGTTCCTCACACAAACTGTGTGCAAACTCATTGGAAACAGCCCGATCTTGGAGTCTGGTCAGGTCCACCCTCATTTTCCTAGTAGTTGGTAATCTACTGGACCTAAGCATGATCTTCAGAGTAGCAACAAGTCTGTCTCAAACTTAGCACTTTTGTAGACCCAGCAGTTTTGTAAGAATCTCCAACGTCTGCCCACAAGGATGTGATTTATCATCTTCAACCCACCACCAGTGTTGGAGTACCAAGTCCAACGATGCAGCTCTGGGCACTGGAACCAGGATTCAGCGATTCGCAGCACCTGACCTTTTGCAAAGTCAAGGAACATGCATGGGGACCGAGACAATCCTCATAGCCAGCCCTGTCAGTGCCAGTGGTTGCATTGAAGTCAACCATGACCAGAGCAGTGTCACCTCGCGGGCACCCATCATCCACCAAAGTTGCGAATATAATGTCTCCCTCACCGAGACATCACTCACCGTGGTTGGAGCACGCACTAAGACAACAAACAAGACACTCAGAAAGTGCCTTAATCTGATTCTCATAATCTGCTTGTGACATCGGACACCATCAGAAGGAGCTGATCTGCCACAGCAACAACAACTCCCTGAGTATGACAGCCATCAGAGTAACCAGACCAATAAAAGGTGTACCCCCCTACAGAGACCTGGCTAGTCCCAGGTCTGCGCACCTCAGAGACTGCCGCCACTGAAATGTGGAGTTTATGTAGCTCCTTTAACAGCAGAGGAAGATGATCTTCATGCCAGAGAGAAGACGTTCCACACGCCTACCCGGATGGGCTGCCTCAAATTGGAACACGAGTGTTGCTTCAGCACCACACCAGTTATGATTCCCAACCGGCCTGATCCCATTGGCTCTTTGACAGCTTGACTCTACCGGGGATGGGATGGGACTTAATCTCGTTCATAATGCAAGCAGCCTTCCTATGGGTGGCTGCAGCAGGTTGTTTGTTTTTTTTAATATAAAAACAGTGGCTGCGAGTTGGAGGACCACTTCCAGGGCCAGATGCAGTTTAACAACACAGCCAATTCTGGGTGTACCTTTCTGTGAGTCCAGCATGTCTTTTCACCCTTGTTTCTTCCAGCTGCTATGGTCTACTACAGTTCCTTTCTCCAGTTCTTGTTCCAATGGCCTCCTTCAGCATTTGCCTTAAGGCTTGTAGCTGGACACCCACATTCTGTTGCTTCTGTTGGTGTCTGCAGGAGCTTATTTTCCCTCTCACACCACTCCTCTGTGCATATGGGTTCCCTACGAGGAATCACTCCCTGCTCCTCAATTTTGTTCAGCCAAGAACAAATCCATCAATTTGAGTGCCGTTTACTCACTTCTCTGCAGGGTCACTGACCGCTCTGACTTCTGATAACTGCGCCTTTCTCTTCTATTTCCCGATTCTCTGATTCTGGTCCTTCTCCCCTCTATGCTCAGGCTCCTTTTCATACTGTTTGTCGGCACAGGTGCTTCACCTGACAACCTGCAGAATGCCAATGGAGACAAGCATGCAACAAGCAATCGGCTTGCCTCCCCACCAACATCCTGCAAAACACTCTTGCACCCGCAAGATAGAGAGCACTGTTAGTTTATTTTAAAATACCTGCTTACAGCCACAGACCTTAATGTGCGTCATTACATTTATTGAATACCATCCATTCATTCATTTTCAGAACTTTTCCTAAACAGAGCAGCAATCTTTAAAAGTCCACTGCAGACTTTGGAAGTGAATTGCAACAAAGCAATTTGGAAGAGACAGCACTGAATGAGTCAACCCACACAAATTCCTCAGAGTCAAAGTCAACACGACCAGTTAAATCTAGGTGTACATCTGTGAAACTATTTATAGCAGAGCATTTATAATATAATGCTGACTTATAACAGAGCATTTATAATATAATGTTGACTATTGTGGCTGCGCATGTGCATCTCAACATGCCACATATCCATAATTTTTGTGAATTAGTACTTATATAGTTATGATTTATTTTTCCCCAGTAAAGTCAAGCAAATACAATGTATAGCCAACTAAAGCTTTTGAACATTGGGTCCCTTTGTAAAAATGAAGCACAAGATTACTGCCTGAGATAGTCTGAACACGGCAGACTAGCGAATCAGGTCAGCAGAGAGAAAGAGTCCAATGGTGGTGGCGAGACTCTAAACAAAGGAAAGGGTGGAGGTATTTGGGCAAGGCTTCAGCAAACCCCACCATCTACCTCTGCTGAGCATTTTTTTCACCAAAATTCGGTGTCCGGCGAACAAATGAGACGAACTACAACTCCAGATCACCTCACAGCTTACAGTAGTTGAGTATTACAGAGAGCAACATCATGATTTTGACAAACGTGGCTAAATAACTGTATCCTGGCCATCATTATTGAGCTGGAGAAACACACTGTTCTTCAGGGCAGACAGAGCAATACAGAACACCAGTAAGATCAAAGGTGAAGATCTGTGCATTTACATGAACAATGCTTGGTGTGTGGACTCTTTTAATGGAAATTCATTGCTCTGCTGATATAAACTTGCAATGAAAGAACTGCATGCTGCCGTTAGCAATCAACAAACGGCACACCCAGATAAGGCTTTCATTTTGTGGCCGATTTCAATCATTGCAACTTTAGAACTGCATTCCAAAAGTTTCATTAAAACATCTCCTGCCCCACCCAAGGAGACAGAATCTTACTTTATGTATATACAAACACTGCTGAAGCCTACAAGGCCTTTCTGCTCCCTGAACTTGGACAATCAGATCACCTCTCCCTGATCCTCAATCCTTAAATATACACCAGTCATCAGATATGCGAGACCTTCAGTAAGGACTATGAAAGCCTGGCCTAAAGAAGAAGACACTGCTATACAGCAGAGGTTTCAGTACACAGACTGGAGCTTGTTTGCCAAAAATGCCTTTTGGGACTTGGAAGTGGACATTGAAAGGTAAGCCTCTTCTGTTCTAGACTACATCAATACAAGCATTAATGAAATCACAACGTAAAAACTGTTCAAGAACTTGCCTAACTAGAAGAATTGAATGAATAGAGAAGTTAGGCTCCTGCTTTCAGATTTGACAATGCTGACAGCTACAGCACATCCTGGAATGTGTTTCTTGATGAAGAATTGACTAGAACCCAATACTATGCCTTTTGTACACAGGTGGAAAATAATTACTAGAGAGAGAGAAATATGGCACAAAAAAGAGATATGCATTTACTTTGCTTTAAAAGGTAACTTTCATTCACAGAAATATAATGCATAAACCGGTATACTGTACAGTACATATATATTTAAGCCGGAGAGAAGCATTGAGATATTACAGCCAAGTGGGAGAATACTGAAAAATCAGATGTCCCATCCAGTAGCTAGGAATGTCGGTAGCATGGTCAGACGCTTCTGATGTTGTATTGGATTCTAGTCATTATAAACACTTACATAATTACAACTTCATAGAATTCATGTCAGATATTGGTGACTACCAGAAGAACTGGCAGGTTATTAACACCTTCACAGACTCTGGATCTTTTAACCATATTGGTCAAGCAGACATTAGCACCTTTTAAAATAACCTGCTTTTGTGCTTCACATGTTTTCTGCCTATCTCCCTAACATGACTTACAGCTGTCATCTCCCTGGCAGTCTCCCTCTCTCTCTGCTGAATTGCATGGATTTGTGAAATAAACTTCATAAGTTACATTGGCACAGATAATCGTCTTGCTACAGCAAACCTGAAAAAGGGATCAAGAGAGCCAAACAGAAATACAAGCAACAAACTAAAGATCATTTCAAAAAACTCCGACCCAAGACGTATGTGGCAAGGCATCCAGATCATCACAGAATACAGGAAGGTAAATACAATCTCAACAAGTAGTAATGTCTCCCTTCCTGACGAGCTAAACAACTTTTATATTTATTTTCATCGAAGTAATAAAACACTTGCAACCAAAACTGCCCCACCCCCAGATGACCAGCCCCTCAGACCTACCACCTCCACTATTCAATTTGTACTGAGCAAAGTGAATGCACGCAGGGCTAATGGTTCTGATGGCATACCCGGGTATATGCTTAAGGTCCGCATTATATAACTCTCTGGAAATCCTCAGTAACATCTTCAATCTGTTTTTGGCCAAAGCTGTTGTTCTTGCATGCCTCAAGTCTACAGTGATTGTACTGTTGCCTAAACCATCCTCTCCAGGAAGCCTGAATGACTACCACCCTATTGCACTCATCCCATCATCGCCTAGTGCTTTGAGAGACTGGCTCTGGCCCACCTCAAATCCAATCTACTTCTCACACTAGATCTCTACCAGTTTGCCTATTGTCCCAGTTGGTCAATGGAGAATGTCATATCATCAGCCCCTGGATAACAACAACTCCTATCAGGATTTTTTTTTTTTAATTTTAGCTCCACATTTAGCATAATTATCTACTCCAATCTGGTAAATAAACTTGGCAACCTCTGCATCAGCACCTGTCTTTGTAATTGGACACTGGACTTTCTAACCAACAGAGCCCAGTCTTTCAGGTTAAACAACCACACATCCTCTACCCTGATTCTGAATACTGCCGTTCCACAGGGCTGTTTGTTCAGCCCACTCCTCTACTGCCTGTTCACCCATGACGGTGTCCCTTTATATGGTGTGGAGGACAGCCTAGACGCCCCTATAATGGAAGGGCTGGAAGAGAGCATATCTAGACCATTACCTCCTCTGGAGTGCTATAAAAGTAGGTTGCTCAACCCTGCTGGGGCCCATGGCCGCAGCTGGGGGGCACCTAGAGAACTGCTGTGCCCCTTTCGTAGCACTTCCGCCACATCTAAAAGTGCTGCCAGAAGAAGGTCATTGAGTCCTGGAGCTCTTCCTGTTGCCTTATAAAAGAAGCCAGCAGCCACTACTCCAAGAGCCAGTCAGGAGGAAATGGACTGACCTGTGCACTTTGGTGCTCTGGGGGGGTGAAGAAAAGCACTTCCCCAGTCAAGAATAAAATTGGGTTGTGTACTGCACTTGTGTCTCTGTCGGTCTTTCTTTATTGGGTTAACGTGGCTATAAGCACCTCAGTGGTCCACAATGGCTTCAGCTCCATCATAAAATTTGCAGGAAAGACCACAGTAATAGGACTGATAAGTAACAATGACAACAGAAAGGAGATCCAACACCTAGGAACATGGTGTCCTGACAACATCATCGCCCTTAATACTAAGAAAACCAAATAGCTTATTATGGATTACCAGAAAACTAAAGGCAAAAGAACCCTCCCATCCATATAAATGGGGCGGAGGTGGAATATGTTTCCAGCTCCAAATTCCTGAGTGTCCACATCTCCTAGGATCTTTCTTGGATAATAAATACAAATAATATATTCATATCATGTATCTGTACTTACTGATCGGTATTCATATCTATATACTCTTCCTTGTATATACTATTTCCTGTAAATTCAAATATCATATAGTATATATTCTCATTTGTATGCTGCCTTATAGCACCTTACTATCTATTGCACCTTTCTCTACTCTTTGAACTTTCTGTTTAGATAGTAAACTGTACTTCGTTGTACCTGTACAATGAGAAAGTTGAATATAGTCTAGTCTTAAATGGAGCACCTTCATAATGCAAGAAATTTTACTCATAATATGATGATCCCATCACAAATGAGAAAACTTACGTCTGCTTCTGTGGTAAGCTGAGCTGCTGTTGTCTCTGCAGGGTCTCAGCTAAATAAATTGAAAGGAACAAAACAAAAATCTCAAAGTACATTAGAAAGTATAATGTCAGATATTACTTTCAGGAAATAATTTATCAACAGAACACCTCTCTCCTGGCATAATATACCAGAGACTCGTCACAAAATGTGATAAGCACCATATTCTAATTTTTAGAAACACTGGTGTAAAGGGATTACTGATCAAGAGTCTCATGCTGTACTAAAATTGTATTTCAGAAATAAATGGCACATCCTAATCATTATAGCAAGTTTCAGATTACAATAATTGCCACTTCCATTTTAGTAGAATCTGCTATGAACTGTATGCTTTCGGCTAGGAAGCACCTTCCAAACAGAAGATGCAAGTGTGACATTAAATTGTTGGTGTTCTGCACGCAGGGCAAGGCAGACAGGAGAATTTTAAAGGGACTGAACCAGGCCATCATTTAAAAAGTTTCAAGCTACTACAAAAAGAATCTTGCAATGTGCATACACAACGTGGGATTTCTAAAAGAAAACTTGATGAGGGAACATGTGTATATTTATGGCAACTTTGACCAATGCGTATGTAACATTTTAGAGAAACTGGGAAATGGCAAAACCATTGATAAAGTAGGGAAATGAAGCTAAAGCAACGTGATGATGACTCATCTGCACCAAGCTGTTATTATAATAATGTGCTCTGACATTACAAGTTTACTAAAGCTCAAAAGAGATGAATATGTTGCACAGATTGTATTTTAGTTCCCTTTTAAGGAGACCACTGCTGTGTATTTGCACTGAAGAACACTTCTGTTCATTTTTTTTTTTTTTGTCAATTTCGACTACCTGCTGTCATTTCTCAGGGAACTGGCTGGCAGGTAAGGATGGATCTCAGCCGAGATTCACTTTATCATGCATGCTGTGCTGGAAGCCTTTAACTGACCGGAGTGCTATGTCCAGTTTTTGTAGTGTGTGGGTGTATATACATTTAACATGAAATGTTGTTACCAAAAATAAAGGCAGTTTGTAGCAGTATCTGACTTTCCTAACATATCTGTAGAACTTTAATGCACTTACAGTATATTGCAATAAGGGCACTTAGCATGAATTAAGGCATTCTTGTTAAACATAAGCAATTACATTCTATTAACATACAAGTAAGCATGCTCAGACTAAATCGACTGATTTTCACTTAAAAAAAAGTATTTAATCAGTGATCAGTAAAATGGCCGAAAAAAAAAAAATATTTTCCTTTGGTAAGAAAATGTAATTGAAATAAAGATCTAGTGATACAAATGAAAAAAACAACAAAGTAATCCAGAAAAACTACTACACAGGTGAGTTAAAAAAATAAAATAAAGTAAAGCACAACATTGTTCTTGGTGGTGGACCAGCACTTCTTTTATTATTCACAAGATGAAATACCCAGTGTTGCCCGGAAGAAATAAATTGTTTTTTTTTTAAATTGTTTGAGAAAAATAATGAAAAAAAACACAACTCAAAAAATAAAATAAATTAACATACAATGAAGACTCACTAATGTCCTTGTCTTGCGGTCTTGTATGTATGTTATCACCCAGTTGACGCTCAGAACCAGCCAACTCTATTTCATTTCAAAAGTAACAGGGGTGTGGTGACACTCAGACATAAAGAATGCTAGCAGGCTCCGCCAGTTCACCCTCTGGTGGACTTTCTGAGTGTCAACTGGATGATAACATGCACACAAGACCGCGAGATCACCCCCCACCCTACCTAGAAGGGGGTGGGGGTTAGGGCTGATTTCACCCTACAGTATTTTTAGTTGGCCATTGAGAAACATGCGTACCAAGTTTCATGAAAATTGCTACAGCTGTTAGACAGACAGACACACGCGCACGCACACATATATATATATTGACTTTTACATTATACTAGCTGAAATACCCAGCATTGTCCGGGAGGAAAATAAAGGGGTTTTTTAGTTGTTTGAGAAAAACATAATAAAAAAAAAAACACAACTTTAAAAATAAAAATAAATTAACAAACAATAAACCTGTGTTCACTTCCAGGGTCCTCCCTGCGTGGAGTTTGCATGTTCTCCCCATGTTTGCGTGGGTTTTCTGAGGTGGGCTGGTGAACTGCCCCAGGGTTTGTTTCCTGCTTTGCACCCTGTGTTGGCTGGGATTGGCTCCAGCAGACCCCAGTGGCCCTGTAGTTAGGATATAGTGGGTTGGATAATGGATGGATGGATAAAGACTCACTAATGTGCTTGTCTTGCGGTCTTGTATGTATATTATCATCTAGTTTACGCTCGGAACCGGCCAACTTTATTTAATTTAAAAAGCAACAGGGGCGCGGTGCTGCTCAAAAATAAAGAATACTGGCAGTCACCTGCTATATACTAACTGTGTAAGCCTAGAATCCTAGAAAGTATTAAAATTGTCAGAACTACTCTGGGCATCTCTCTGCTATGAGGATTCGTGTTGCAGACATGCTCGTATCATTTGTGCATTAGCAGCTAAGCGACTGTCTTTCTTCTGAGGTTTCCTTTTGCCGGTGTGCTGTCCTCACATGCGTAACCTCGGAGCTGTAGCCCTTACTCCGACTCTACCTCTCACTTCCAGGCTGGACAGAGTCACACACTTCTACGCATAGATGTTTATAATATATTATATAGATATATATGGCTGTTCGAGTCACAAAGACAGTAAGTGTTCTAAAAATAGTTGGGATGCCAACCCTGCCAACTCTATTTCATTTCAAAAGCAACAGGGGCGCGTTTTTTTTCAAACATAAAGAATGCTGGCAGTCACCTCCAGTTCGCCCTCTTGTGGCCATTCTGAGTGCCAACTGGATGATAACATGCATACAAGTCTTTGTTTCTTAATTTATTTTTATTTTTAACTTTGTGTTTTTTTAATTATGTTTTTCTCAAACAATTAAAAAAACTTTATTTTCCTCCCAGGCAACGCTGGGTATTTCAACTAGTATAATATAAAAGTCAATGTATGTAATGTATATGTGTGTGTATGTATGTCCCAGCATCACTTCCAAACGGCTGGAGCGATTTTCAACTTGCACTTTGCTGCCTATATTTGCTGTTATCACCACAATGTTTTGGAGCTGCACCAGCATGTGAGGGTTCCTTCTGTAGAAAGTGGTTTGGTTGATAAAAGGTAGGCTGCAGTAGGTGAGTCACCTGGCTTTTCCTAATCTTTTTCTAGACCGTGTAACATCACTTTTATGGCTTTCTTTGATTTTGCAGTGTCTATGATGCAGAGAAGATGGGGGCTGAGTGAGAGAAACAGACAGCTTAGCTGATGTTACCAGGAAGAGCTCTGCTTGTAGTGCCTGCACACTGACAATCCCTGCATGCTAAAGTATAAGAAGTTATCTTTTTTGCTCTCCCTACAAAGTAACTGCTTCTCAGAGCACTTGTAATCCAGAGGTCGTGGGTTTGCAGCTAACCACTGGCAGTTACTATGGCATAAAATGTGCGACCTGAGATAGATCGCCTTAGGATTCCACAACAAAACAGATTTGCATTTCTGAATGGTCTTGGCATTGGTGTTAATTTATTTTACATAGCACACTTCCCATTGAACAGAATACTGTGAATATTTGCAATTACGTACACATTTACAATTATATTGTTGCTTATATTAAGTACAAAATATGCTATAAAAACACAACATATTGTAGACAAAACAGCAATTACTATGTCGAATTTGGCTGGAGCAGCTCAGCATGCTGTCTTAGCAGTCCAGGTAATTCAGCTTCAACTAACACAACCCTTTAGTTCTTGACATTACTGAATGCAGAAAGCGCCTGGAGTTCTTCTAAATTAATTAACAAGAGCAAGACAAGTTAAGGGGGTGACAAATGTTGTCATCATTAGCCTCCCTTTAATGGTTTTACTGATTTTAACACAGTATATTTTAGGTCAGGTTGGTGCGAGACTGCACACGTGCCAGAGTGTGTGGTAGGTTTTTCAAATTGATGATGATTACAGGTTGGCAGCATTAAAAATGTTGGCACATTAAATAGGTTATTAAAAAACAATGTTGCTTTATTTAAGCTTTTTAAAAGATAAGAACAATTTAAGTGAAGTAAGCTCAAAAATGTACTTGCCTGTCTCAATTCCAACACATCCTGTAACAAGAACTGGATCCTGGAGGATACCTTCTTTGCCTTGATGATATCATTCATTTCACCAAAGTATTGATCCATTTGAATCTGTTTCAAAGAAAATAATTTATACATCAGGACTGAGCTTCCCTTCTACACCCACCCAGTCCCTGCAACCTATGTTAATTAAAACAAACATCTTCAGGTTTCTATGTTACAATGATATAGTCACAAGACAGGACCTGGAAGAACAACACATTTAATTACTTAATTTTTTAATATCTTTAAATATTAATATGAATTTGTGAAATAATGTAACATATTCACAGTTATAAAGAAACAGGACACAGCAACAAAAAAGCGACACAACTATAAGAACAAAGAACAATGGAGAGAAAGCCCTAACATAGCTCATGATTTACATACATAACTCATGATGCCAATAAAATCCATACAATATTTTACAGCAAAATGGCATTCCCAAAATATTTAAAACATCCATCTGTCTTCACATTCAACCACTTTGTAACATAAAAATGCTATAAATGTAAAAGACCCATTTCTCCCTTAAACATTACTTCAACTTTGATTTTACTTTTCCTTATTGTGTATGACCAGAAAGGACCATTTTCCTGTAAATTGTCAAATCAATGCTAAAACATGCAGCTGGTAGTGTTTCAAGTGTTTTTTGTCCATTTTTGATTCTTTGACTTATGTTAATATTGTTATAATTGTTAATTACTTCCATTTTTCTGGGTTTCTTATTAGTTTTGTGTAGTCTATGTATTCTCTATTATGTTCGGTTTATTTGGTGGGTAGTTCCCCGTGGCAGTGGGACAAACCTGCCCATCTCCATCAAGGGAATACCCTCAAAACTATACAGGCTGAGGAAACAAGCAGTCCTTTCTGGTTTACTGAATGAGCTTACAGTGTTGGTGAGATTTCAATTATTGAGAGCTTGTTGTGGATTTTCTGCATTTGTTTTTACCATATACTCTTTGAATTTACATTTTTTGGGACTTGCTTGCTACTTTTTCAAGCAACTCCTTCTGACCCTTTTTGTTTTCTTTGTAGTTTTGATAATTACTGAGCATTTTTGTTGACAATAAATCATTTTTATTTGTACTTTACATTTGTCCTTGTTGTGACTAGCTTGGATTTGATAGCCCCCTTTTTTAGTAGTCCTAAGTAGCACCCCAACCTCATGATGACAACAATATATTACTCAACATAGTAGTGGGAAGGTGTGATGCAGTGGACTTTATTGCTGGGCCCATCACCCAATTTTATGATCAATGATGTTATTTAGACAATTAAACATTATCCACCCATCCATTATCCAACCCGTCATATCCCAACTACAGGGTCATAGGGGTCTGCTGGAGCCAAGCCCAGCCAACACAGGGCACAAGGCAGGAAACAATCCCCGGGCAGGGTGCCAGCCCACCTCAGGGCGCACACACACACACACACACACACACACGGGACAATTTTGGATCGCCAATGTACCTAACCTGCATGTCTTTGGACTGTGGGAGGAAACTGGAGCGCCTGGAGGAAACCCACACAGACACGGGGAGAACATGCAAACTCCATGCAGGGAGGACCCGGGAAGCAAACCCGGGTCTCCTAACTGTGAGGCAGCAGCGCTACCCACTGCGCCACCGTGCCGTCCAATTAAACATTATTCAAAGGTTATTTAAAAGTACAGCCAGTTGATATTTGTTAGAAATGGTAGTCTGGTCTAACAGGTTATGTTTAGACAATTTGTAGACAGCATAAAAATGTTTGAATAAGAGCCAATCAAATCCTTAAAAAAAACACCCCAGAGTGCAAAGGTGGACTTGCCCATATATGGCACTGGCAACAATGGATACTGTTCAGAAACGTGCTTCAGGTGTTTTGTATTTTTTTTAATAATGCTACTCATCCAGCCATTACCATACCTGTGTGGGCCAAAGCCTATCACTGTAGCACTGGGCACAAAAAAAAACCTGCAAACCACAGACATATCACAATCAAAAAATATTTACCCTCCTTGAGAGAAACCATATAACAGAAGAGCATCTAATTCAAGGTTAAGAACAACCATTTATTTAGCGTGTGCTTATACATTATTTGATGCTACTAAAAATTGCAGCTGATGCATAGAAACAGCATACGCATTTGTTACTGTGGCAGTAGGTCTGTTGAGTATCTTATTTTTTGAGAGGCAGGAGTGATATAGCAAGCTAAACAGAAAATACATACATGCCGATTTTGTTTTTTGTTTTTTTTTTTAAATGAGGTACTTACCAGTAGGTTAAAAAACAGATGACCAATAGAGTTGACATTTTGTATTCTTTCTCTAAGTACATTATAAAGAAAAAAAATTGGCTACTATAAATTGATTTTATGAACGTATAAACATTACCAGGTGCCAAGTCCTGCTATATAGTTATGGGGGACTAACTATGCAGTTATTAAGTGGACTTACCTTGCAAACAGCAACATTACAAGAGCAGGAGTTTTTAGAAGTAATCAGTGACTGTTTTTTAACACCGAATGTTTAAGTAAAAATGCAAAGAAGTACTGCTTAAATAGGCTGAAATCAAACAAATCACCAGGACCAGATTACATTCACCCTGAGTTGTTAAAGAAGTTAGCAAGTACAGATATAAACCCATGACACATATTTTGAGGAAGTCACTGCACACTAGAAAGTTCCAAAGGACTGACAAATGCCAATTATTATCCAAGTTAACTATACGCCAGTAAGCGTAACATGCCTCACAGGTATATCAATGGAAGGAATTATTAAAGACTGAGAAACACATTGCAGGACCAGGGGCCTCATGCATAAACGGTGTGTATGCACAGAAATGTTGCGTAAGAACGTTTCCACGTTCAAATCACGATGTATAAAACCTACACTTGGCGTAAAGCCAGGCACTTTTCTACGGTACCTTATACCCTGTCGTACGCAAGTTCTCTGCTCGGTTTTGCAGACTGGTGGCACCTAGCATTAAAGCAGTGCTACTGTTCCTGCGTGGTTACCCTTTATTTCTTAGAACCACATTTCTGACTCGGCTTTATAAATACACTGAAACTAACCGCATATTGTTTATTAGTGTAATGCGTCTGATTGTAGATTACCTGTAACAATATAATGGCCCAGGGACTAGCCATAGTATTCCAAATACCAAAACTGCGTTAGCGTTGTTACTCTCACTTCTCCTTCTTCTTTTTCTTCTTTCAGCTGCTCCCTTTAAGGGTTGCCACACCAGATCATCTATTTCCATATTACTCTCACTGCACCACTCAGAGTATTTATATCACTGTATCTGAGTGTGAATCACAGCAGCAGCTGATTGGAAAGAGAATTATCGGTATACAGCATCAAGCACACGCTACCTCAGCCACGGCAAAACGTTTCAAAGCCTTTCCTGTACGGACCTCGTGGTTCAGAAACAGTTTCATCCCAAGAACTATAAACACACTCAATCAATTGCTCCTTGTAGAACTGTTTGTACTTATAAGTACAATCACCTCACTGTAAACTTGCACTACAGTTATAATATTGCACAACCTGCGCCACTTTATAAAGCACGTATTTACATATGATGACGATATCATTTTTAAGATGAAATGCAGCAAAATATGTTGATTATATTATACAGATAAAACTTTAACTTCATTTAAATAATCTGTATTGTTAATAATTAAACATGTGAGGATACGTTGCCGCAGTGCTAGCAAGTTCACGTATTGTTCCTACCTTGCGCACTGTATATTTACTGAGGCTGGCACGACACTGGAAGGATAGATGAATAGAATAATTAAACACGTACTATGAAGATATTTCAATGTTCCTTAAAAGTTTTAAAGAATCGTCGTCATAAGCTTACAGGTGGCTTAACATCTATTACAGAGCCGATTGTGTGGCGATTGGGTATTTGGGGAAAGAAAAGACAGGAATTGGAGGTTAGTACGTTTGAAAGAGACAGAACTGCTACAATAAATTATTTCATCGAAGGTGGCGCAGTAGTATCTTGTGTGAGACATGAACAATCACTGCGCCATCATGTTTCCATGTTTAATAACATGCTTTCATTCCATCATCATGAAAATGATATCACATATACTGTACATCTCAGTATTTTAATTATTCAGAGAGCTGTAATATCATGAATGTAATGGATTCTGTCCTGTCGGAGAAAGAGAAAGAACGGAAGCACGTAGTGATTCACACACATAGAGCACACTGAAGATCAAATACAAAACAAAGCATTTAATGTGCTACTTCAGTTACGATGGGATTTGAGAAACTAGTAAATTAAATGATTTTAAGATGAAGTTTATGATGTTCTACCTTAATGACAAAATAAACTATGTGATTAAAGTGGAAATTTTGAAATGAAAGTTGACATTTCATGCTTTTTTCCCCCACTGTGTGCCTATTTTTTTTGTCTGTACCCTAATAAGCTCAGACGGTGGGCTACAACTTGCCTTTTCACGGCGACTTTGATTTGTGACTTTTTTATTTTGGCACTGTGTGACTTTGTGAACTTGAGCTTTTGAGTTTCTCCAACACACTATGTCACTCGATCAACTTCCTTTTGTTGTGTATAACACAGTTTAAATCAACAAATAGTAAGTTTTTCCTTTGCCTCCACTTGGTATTCGCTGAAATTCTTATATTTTCCCCCGTGCTTTTCCCATTGTCTTTTCACAGAACGCCGAGCTTAAGGGCTATTTATATTGATTTGCCTATTCAAAGAGGCATAAGTCTGGGAGGAGTTTGGGCAGGACAGCAGGCGCGTGCACAAGCATTACTTTTCACGCTGACCGGGATTTATGGAGCGGAAGAACGCAGAAGTTGGAGTACGCACAGATTCCTGCATGTGGATTTTTCTGTGCATAAGCACATTTCGACTTATGTGCTTACGTCATGTTATAGTGCGAATTCTACGCATGGTGTTATTCATGAGGCCCCAGGACTTTTAATGAACAATCAGCATGGGTTCAGATGAAGAAGGTCATGTTTTACTAACATTACATTAGATTACAACCATTGTGCAGCATATGATATTATTTATGTTTACTTTCGAAAACCTTTTGATTACAGACAATGAGGCTAGACATCAGACCAAAAGAAGTGGGATATCAGGGTGTTTGTCGATGGCTTCAGAATTGGCTCAGAAATAGGAATCGGAGGGTTATTGTGCGAGAAACCATATCAGAATTGGATGAAGTTAAGATGTGTATCCATCAGAGTCAATGCTGGAGCCACTGCTATTTTAAATATAATTATATGCCTACCAAATGATTTATAAACATAAGCTGACCGGTTAGGTGGATTGGCGATTGTAAATTGGCCCTAGTGTATGCTTGGTGTGTGGGTGTGTTTGTGTGTGTCCTGTGGTGGGTTGGCACCCTGCCCAGGACTGGTTCCTGCCTTGTGCCCTGTGTTGGCTGGGATTGGCTCCAGCAGACCCCTGTGACCCTGTGTTCGGATTCAGTGGGTTGGAAAATGGATGGATGGATGATATAGTCTTCTAATAAATTACATTTTCAACAAGAAATTGTTAATATTTCTAGAAAGGTATGTCAAGGTTAGAATTATATATGTATAATATATACCATTTTTAATATCTGGATTTATCTCCTTAGTTTGACAGTGGCTCCAGATGGCAGCCAGTGAATCTTAATTCCAAATTTAGTGCAATGGTACTGCTAAATTCTAAAGGGGAATTGATGACTCCTGTATGAAATTATTGATTTTCAAACTACATGCTGTTGCATCAATTCTCAATTTTAAACAGTCTGGGAAGTTCTTTTTTAGAGGTAAAAGGTGAGCACTACTAATGATATTGTAGCATTGACTTGAGATGGGACAAATCAGGGATAAAAATCAGTAGATGGATTATATGAAGACCAATAAGAAACATTGCCAGTGTTTGGAGCAATTACATTACATGCATTTTACAAATAATGTGATATCTTGACTGACATATTCCTACCCAGAAATATCTTGTTACAGGTTTTATGCTCTGAGGGATTCTTGGGTGACTGAAAGGAGGAGAACTGTAACTCCAAACAAGTCTATAATAGGTGTAATCCCTCAATACAGCCCATTAGTGCAGAATCATCAGAGAATTTCTACAAATGACATGACCTGGCGTTACATTTATGGTTCAAGGTGTACAGAGTTAATTAAAAAGTAGACAAGACTGTTCCTTGTGGTGCTCCAGTGTTGCTAACAACCATAACAGAGACACAGTCCATTATTCAGTACACCAAAGGCCCAACAACCTGAATATCTCCTAGTGTATATCTTAGCAAGGATGGCTGGATGGTATTAATGGCACTGGAGAAATCAAAAAACCACAGTCTTCACAATGTTCACAGCTTTGTCTAGGTGGGAATAACCCTTTGTATTTTCTTACCTAACTAAATAATGAAAACTGCAGTGCAAAATATTTTAACACTCTCCTAAATACAGTGAAAATGAAAAAGCTTTTGTTGTCAAACAAACTTGACTACCTAGTTTGCCAAATGTTACTGGAGCTTTCAATGGGACCAAGTTCAATGTTTTTTGTCTGGCAAACCTCCCAAAAGATGGCGTCTGATAATAGTTTTCTAACTGTCTCCAGTGTCTTCAAACTTATTAACCATTGCCCTTATAGTAAGTGAAATCATAACATGTGCAGATTAATAGACTTTTGTTGCGTATCATTACTATATTCTTGGGTCTTTCCCATTGTGAAAAATCACTAAGGAAATTTGGCCTGTGTGCCACCGCATATTTATATCCCAGTGAGACAGGAAATCACGACTAAACACCTAAGAGTTCCTACCCACTCAGATGAATTTAAAAACATAAAATATGGTTGGATCATGCACTGATTGGTTGCAATATTGTGTTCAAGAACACTTGAGCAGTATACTCAGATTTTTTGAAGAAAGAAAGAAGAATTTGCTGCTGAAGGAGGTTCTGAGGTGTATGCACCTCTACAGCTAGCTTAAGCATTTTAGAAATTACACCACATGCCTCTCACCTTGGATTCAGAGAGGTCAAGCTGCTTCCCCACAGTGGTCAAAAGCAAGCAGAGGCGCTCCAGAGATTCCTCGCTGTAATTGCTAAGAAGCCATGCAATACACTGATGAACACGGCTTCCTGTAATGACCTTCCATTTAAAAAGCTGACCAATGAAGACAATATTGCCAAGTGATTTCAGGCGGGTGATCTTCTTAATCTCTTCCAATTGCATACAGAGACATTGCTTCTGAATTTCCTTTAATGATAAAGAAAATACATGAATTAGGAAAACCAACTGCAAAAATGAAGAAATGAATCAATAAACTAATTTTCTTACGATACATTCTGGATCTTTTATCATTCTTTCTCTAGCTATGCCAATGTCATTTTTGCAATACAGAGAAATATACCTTCTCTAGAAGAGACTTCACAAGTTAGCTGCCCAGCTTAAGCATAACTTCCTTCAACTTATCATCTACTTTATAATAAAATGTTGTGTGTGTCTCCAATCCCTCAGAGCTAGTTTGGCATTGGTGGCGCGATTGAAAGAGGAAGTGCGTGACACATGAGGAGGAGTAAAGGCGTAGGTGCCATGCTGAGATTCCCCTTCAAAAATGGGAAGTATAAAAGTAGATAGAAGGTGAGCAAGACGCCTCAAAATGACAGAGTCTGAAAAGCTAGCTTTACGGGAATACACTCGACAGGAAGCGTCGCACAAGAGAGGTTCAGACACACAAGGAAACAGAGAAAAGGTGCTGAAGGTACACATAGAGCAAGAGAAAAATGTTTAAATGTATTTTACTTCCCGTTGTGGCTAATGCTATATTACCTAACATTCCGCCATCCTAGTTAATCACTTATGTACACTATCATGATGTTCCTGTAATAATTTATTTACTTACACTTACTGTTTATGTCTGCCCTTATATTGTAAAGAGACACAAAAGTGAATCAGCTCAAACACTTAAAAAAATTACCATACATTTCATTAAATTTAATTTTCAGACACTTATAATCCATATCGGGCTGCTTTCATTTGTTCTATTCATGTTCCACAATATTGTAAACTTTGCTTTTGTCACTTCATCAAATAATTTGTGAAACAAAGCAGCTTAGTTCTTCTTGGTCATTTACATTTTTCCTCTGTAATGTTTTAGATGATGTTCTAAATGATTTAGATGATTGACTGTAACTAGAGCTCAGAATTCTGTGTAAACTTGGTTATCACCGAGTGAGAGTTGGGGTTATATGCAATGATCCATTAACTCTTGGAACAGTAACCTGAAGGAAATCTGGTGCATGAAATAACATCATGTTGCAAATCAATCATCATTACTACTATGTGTTTTGCCACACTAAGGTAACCAACTCATTTTAAAATAACAGTCTCAATCCATGTCACCTCTTAATCTTCTTTTCCTTAAACTGAAAAGGTTCAGCTCCTTTAATCTTTCCTCATAATTCAACCCCTGTAGCCCTGGAATCAGCCTAGTCGCTCTTCTCTGGACCTTTTCTAGTGCTGATATGTCCTTTTTGTAGCCTGGAGACCAAAACTGCATGCAGTACTCCAGATGAGGCCTCACCAGTGCGTTATAAAGCTTTAGCAGAACCTCCTTGGACTTGTTATCTACATGTCAGGGCTCTATATAACCTTGACATTCTGTTAGCCTTTATAGCAGTTGATAGTGTCAAGTCCACTACAACTTCAAAATCCTTCTCATAAGGTGTACTTTCGATTTTCAGACCTCCCATTATGTATTCAAACCAAACATTACTACCTAAATGTAATACTTTACCAATTTACTTACATTACATTTCACTAGATAGAAATCTGTGCCAGTGCTGTACAAGTCCCTCTGTAATGATTCAACAGACTGGAGATTATCTACCCTTCCCACTTAGTTTCATATCATCTGTAAATGTTACCATCTTATTAATTACATTCTTGTCCAGATCATTTGTGTATATTAAAGAGCAGTGAACACAGCACTGACTTCTGAGGAACAACACTCTTAACATCATCCAATTCTAACAAAAGACCCCCTCATTATAACACTTTGCTTCTTGTGTTGGAGCCAATTTAGTACCCATCCACACACCATCCCCTGAATTCCTACTTCTTTTAATTTGATCACTAACATTTCATGTGATATCTTATCAAAAGTCATCTGAATTAAATATAATATACACCTAATGTATACTTGTGTTACTTCCCCATAGCTTTCCAGCATATTAGTGAAACATAACCTTTCTCACCTGGGCCAACATTGAGTATTAGGTAAAATTTCACTGCTTGCCATGTGCTACTCTTATCGTTTCCTTAATTCCATTCATTAATCTACCTGTGATGCACATTAGGCTTACTGAACTATAGTTACTTACATCAGGCTCATCACCCTATTTATCTATCCATCCACTCACCCTTTGCCACTTATTCCAGTTTGGGTTGCAGGGCCAGCAGACTAAGCAAAGATTCCCAGATGTCCCTTTTCCCCATCAACAAGGGGATACCAAGGCACTCCCAGGGCAGAGGAGAGATATTCTCCACAACGGTGTCCTTGGGCTGCCTTAAGGTATCCTACTGATGGCCCAAACCACCTCAACTGGCTCCTTTTGATATGGAGGAACAACAGGACTCTACTTTGAGCTCCTTCCGAATGTTTGCGCTCCTCCAGGGCACCTTGAGAAGCAAACTCATTTCTGCTACTTGTATCCTCAATCTAGTTCTTTCAGTCACTATCTACCACTTGCAAGCTGGGCCGGTTCTAGACTGGCATATTTAAGGGGGCAGACAGAAATGTGAAGGGGGCACATGGTGGCAATGGAGGCTGGAAAGGGGTAGGGTGCTCTGGATTACTGTTTTTGTCATGTCATTGGATTGCACTTCATCAGGCCTCTACCCTAAGACCTGTCCAACTTGGGTGTCCCACCTGAAGGCTAAGCTTCTGCTGGTGTAGCTCTTAGGGTCACTGAGGCACGCAAACCCCCTGACCACGATAAGGTGGTAATCCCTCAGGAGGAAAACATAAAAATAAAACAACAAAAATATCAAATATATTAGAACCCAACAATAACACTTCTCAGTATTGCCAATATTAACAAAACTAAAAAGGGTAGGCCAAGTTATTAAAAAAAAAAATCAATTCACCAAGTCTTGAAAAATAGAATAAAAAAATAAAATAAAATAAAGAATAAAAAAAAATATCCATCCAGATCTTTACAACCAACAACATAAAAATTATCTTTATTGGATGGCCTAATTCTCAAATAAATTTGCAAAATAAGTAAGAATAAAATAAGACCTCTCAATATAGCCAATATTTACAAAACTAAAAAGGGTTGACATAGTAATTAAAAAAACAATTCACCATGTCTTTCCCTACAATTCTCAAACTAATTTGTAGAACACAAGATTTAGAACAGAACATTTTAACTTTTTTCTTCTTTTTTTGTCTTTTTGTCTTGTCTGTTTGTCTTGTTTGTTTTGTAAGCCACTAAACTCTCTGTTTGTAACTGAACAGCTCCGCTCTCCTTTCTCCTCAATCCACTCTACAACAACAGTCTCCTGTTTCCCTTTGCAAACACTCTTACAAATTCATCCATATCCAAGTTATTTGTTATGGACTTCTCATGGGCCAAGATCACCAAACTCCTCTTTCTTTTGTGTAACATGGTGCGACGATAGGGGTTAGGACCCGTGACAAAGTGGAGAAGGAACTCTCACATGATGCTGAAGACACACCAATTACCAGGGCTGTTACATACAATTTATGCAACTCAGGAAAGGCTTCCTTGTACTCCTGCAGGAGTTTACACACAGTGGACAGGTCTGTTTCCTTTGAAAATTTTTGAGCAGCATCTGTTTTGCAACAAGAACCTCATTTTCAAGACTTACAACATCTGCTACAGTGCCAGCCATCACAGCCAGAGGGTGCAACAGGATGGGATCTAGAAATGCACTAGATTTGGGTGCAAGACTAGATATGGCTCTCATCAGGTCAATATTCTTGTGTGAAAATCTAGTTTCCATTTCTGAAATGGCCCTGTCAAGGATTTTGAGCAGGGATCTTTTCAGAGACTGATGGGGGAAATGGTAGGGTCACCAGAGTCTGTATGGCCCAAGGTTGAGAGCACAACACTTTGACCCAGGTGTTTGCTCATTGTTCTCCTTCTCTTTGTTGGATGTGACTCATCCTCAGCAGGAGATGACACTCCCCAACAGTCATCCTCATGGATGTTTTTTAAAGAGTCCAGTGCTGCACTAACAGCCTCAGAAGCACTGCGCAGATCAACTGACTGAGACTGTAGAATAGCATTTGCTGGTTTCAAGACACCAAGCACCCAACACTGGGAACTTTCCAATCTCAAAGAAGTGATGCCTCTTAATTTGGCATAGCAGGCCTGATTCCTCGGTGCACAGGTCAACTGCAGCATCATCATCCTCTGTCATCTCAGATAGGATACTAAGGATTTGTTCTTGATTGTCCACAGTGCACCTTGTCACCTCACCTCATAGTGACTTGTCCATCTGATCTCAAGCAGCCTTTTTAGACAAGGTGCATCATGTTTATTGAGCACATAGTGGTGGTGAAAAAGTTGTAGAGTGAACTAGATAGGCTAAAAATCTTTTGCACACGGCTCACTCTGCATGGCATGCACAACCACTAAGTGCAGTTGGTGGTTGTAGCAGTGGATGTATGGGACATATCTGTCAAGCCTCTTTTGGAGCAGAGCTTGTACACCACCTCTAACCCCACTCATCACAGAAGCCCCATCATAACACTGGCTAAGTATACTGTCAGCACTGTAGCCAGCATCAGAAAGGTGTAACAGGATCTCAGAGGTGATGTACTCTGCATCAAGTTGTTACAAGTCAAGCAACCCAATAAGATGCTCCTCTGGCATGGAATTTCTGACAAACCGTATTATCACAGACAAATTTTCCACATTGCACCTATCCCTGGTCCCATCACTTTTGAGGCAAAACCCTGCAGAATCAGCACTTTCATATTTTTCCTGACCTCTCCAAGCACCATGTCAGCCAGTGTTTGGATAATTTCATTTTGGATATCCTTAGATGTGTATTTTGCATTTTTTGGGATACCCTTAGCAATGCTTGCTAGCTTCTCATCCTTCTCTAAGGTATATTCCATCAGTTTTAGAAAAATACCTGAAGCAATGTCATCATCATTACCCGCTGCATCATGTCTCAAGGTTTTTGCAATCCCATGGACCCCCAACTCATTTAAACAGAGAAACCTTATAGCACTACCAATACTCTTGACATAGTAATGTTTTTTTTCAAGTTGTGTTTTACCAACCAACATTGAATCCACAGTCCCCCTCTGGCCTCTCTGCTTTTATGCTCAGTCCAGATGGTTGAAGCATGCACATGGTTGTGGCTGGACACATGCCTCTGTAGCCCCTTGTCTCGATCAAGTGCTGCTTTCCAGTTGTTAAAACCAGTTAAGGTAAAAACTACATCCCTCTCATTAACAGTGCTGCCATATTTCCGACAGGGGAACAGAAGCATGCGTCCCACACAACAGAGTACTCCAGCCATGGTTGTGTGCGGTACCAGGCAGGATTGAATGATCTTAATGTTGTACCACCTAATACATGTTTGGGGTAACTAGCCAGTATTGGCTGGGATGGTGTATTGCCATTTAAGTCACTGGGTAGCTGAGCGGGTTGCTTTGGGGCAGCAATTGTTGGCAGAGGTACAGGAGAAGCAGTGCCTGTTGATGCCACAGGAGTAGACATGCTAGCTGCTGTCTCTGATGTACCAGTAGCAGCATCATTGCTACTGCTATTGGTACAGCAGGAGCAGCGCCACACTTTTTAAAAGCTTGGGAAAAGGATGCATTTCACAGCATTAGCTTTCCCTTAGTGAGCTGCTGGAAGCTGGGGTGGAAAGTGAATAAATAAGCTTTACTAAAATCTCTGATTACATCAGTATATGAAACGAGAAAACTGTTGAGTGCAGAGTTGAAAGCTGGGGCAGGGCTTTGTGTTGGGGCCTGACAGACACAGGTCCTCCAGTCGGCTCTGTGCAGCAGACAGGCTCACAGTGGTGCTTGTGGGATCGAGAAAGAAACACTTCTCTACCAGACTGAAACTGTGAGAAGAACAATGGACTAGTCCCCCATTGACTGTACAAATATAGATGTATTTTTTAGTTGTTGTTAATTATTTCACGAGTCGCTATGATTTTGACGACAGAGATTTGCTGCTTCCTCAAAGCCTCTTGCAGTTGACGAGCTCATTTGCTCTGCCCTGCCTACTGAGAAACCTGACACCGGGTCATTTACTAATAATTTTACATATACTAACAGTGATTGGATGTTTAGCTGGGGGGAAGTGAGTGGGGATCTCTACGGAGTACTGTGTGAGCTGCGCACAAACAAAGCACAAAGGGAAAGAGCGAACAAGAGGTGAAACCTATCATCTCATTTGTGCCTTTTCCAGTGGATTTTTCAGCTACTGTAGTAAATCTTGTCCATATTCAGTTTATGGGTAATCTATTATTTTCTTTCTCAACTTCTAAAAGTTTGATTTAAGGGGGCAGGACATTTGTTTAAGGGGGTATTGCCCCCTCTTGCCCCAGCGTAGAGCCGGCCCCGCTTGCAAGCAAAAGATGAGGGTTGCAATGTAGATCGACCGGTAAATCAGGAGTTTTGACTCCGCTCTCTCTTACAATGACTATCCAATACATTGTCCAAATGACTGCAGATACTTCTGTGTTCTGTCAGTCAGTCTTGTACTCACTTCTATCCTCACTCAAAAACATCCCAAGATATTTAATTAAACTCCTCCACTTGAGGCAGCACCTCATCCCCAACCTGAAGAGAGTACTACACCCTTTTCTGACTGAGAACATAATCTTGGACATGGAGATGCTTATCCTCAACCTGGTTTCTTCACACTTGGCTGAAAATATTTAGCTATGACACAAATTCGGTCCATAATAATCACAAATAGACTGGTCAAACATTCTAACATAAAATTACTGAGAGGGTAAAAAGCTGGTTCAGTTTTCCATGACTGGGATGAAATCCACATTGTTCCTCTTCAATCTGGCATAGGCCTTCCCAGGGAGGATTAGAATTGTGATCCCCATAGACCTGGGACACACCCACCTGTCCTCTTTCTTACACATGGGGATTAACACCCAAGTTTAATAATCCAGAGGCACTGTCCCCAACCTCCACACAATAATGAAGAGGTGCGTGAGCCTTGTACAGCCCAAAAACATCCACAGCCTTTAAGAACTAAGGGTAAATATCATCTACACCCAGAGCTTTGCCCCAAGGAGGTTTACAACTTCAGCCCCATAGATGGTTTAGTCCTCCTCCAAATCCCCCGACTCTGCTTCTTCAAGGCAAGGTGTGTGAAGGGGATTTAGGATGTGTTCTTTCAACCGTCTGACCATATCCCCATGTGAGGTCAGAAGCACTCCATCCCTGCAATTAAAGACATAGGTGAAAAACTGCTTCTCCCTCCTGAGCCACTTGAAACCTTGAAAGAATCGCTAACTAACCAAGCTCGAAGGCCTCTTCAGTCTGATGGTTCCCTTTACTGCTGGTGTCCACCACCAGGTTAGGGGATTACCGCAGCTCTGTGCAGCTGTCTCAGCAATGGAGTCATGAAACATGGCCCATTCAAATTCAACGTTTCCAGCTTCTCTTGAAACGCAAGAGAAATTTGTCCAAAATGGCAAGATGGAGATTCCCCAAATGAGTAGCAACTACCAAACAATCCCAGCACAACCTCATTATATATTTGAGTACATCTTTAATGTCTAGCATCTTCCAACACCATCTGATGCAACTCACAGCAAGGTAGTGATAAGTTGACAGCCCAGCCCCTCTCTTCACCAGAGTATCAAAGATATATGGTTGTAGATCTAATGACATGACTATGAAATCTTTACTAATAAAAGGCAAAGCCCTCACTCACTCACTCACTCATCCCTAATTCTCCAGCTTCCCGTGTAGGTAGAAGGCTGAAATTTGGCAGGCTTTTTCCTTACAGCTTACTTACAAAAGTTGGGCAGGTTTCATTTCGGAATTCTACACGTAATAGTCATAACTGGAACCTATTTTTCTCCATATACTGTAATGGATTTTAGCTCGATGGCCGTGGGGGGCGGAGCTGTGTGTCACATCATCACGCCTCCCACGTAATCACGTGAACTGACTGTGACCGCAGTACCTAGAAAAGAAGGAAGAGGTCCCAAAGAGTGCTGAAGAAAAACGGTGAATACTTTATTCGCGAGATACAAGTTTAATGAGAAGACACGAGGTATAAACGAGACTTTGGATCACTTTGTAACGGAGTTAAAATTGCTGTAGCGAGAAACTTTTAAGTGCCGGGTCTTAGCTAACATTAAATAAAGCTGTGGACATCGCAACATCACACAAGAGAGCAGCTCACGTGAACTGACTGAACGCAGTACGAGTGATCACTTCCATGCATCAAACCTGTTCAAAAAACGCATTACACAATTGACAAGGTAGGAAAAGAATATGCTCCGAGTTGAGCTCCACAGCTAATGCGGTCTTGCGGAAGCAACTTCGTCAAATACTCACAGAAAAATCCACAAGTTAATACACACGCTGTCTCTAGAGTTTCTCCACACTCAATGTATTCCTCGCATCCTCTTTATACCCTCTGATCTCCCATTTCAATTCAGATGCCTCCAATTTCCAGTAAAGCTCTGCTGCGCAATGACAAGTAATAAGTCTCAGGGAAAGACCCTACAAAAGGTTGCCATTGATTTCAGGCAAGGTTGCTTTTCTCCTGGACAACTATACGTTGCATTCTCAAGAGTGAGTTCACACAGCTTCGTCATATTACAACCAGAGTGCTGAACTGACAACGTGATATGTAAAGAGAACTATAATAATCGTAATAAATGAACAATAAAACAGTGTAGAACCCGTGGATTAAATAAAAAAACAGCTTCCTTGGCAAAGCAAGGAAAAAGGATGGCCATATATGTTGTTCGTTTATAAAACAGCGGAGAAGCTGTGTAAAGGCTGCTTCACAAAAAACCAGCGGAGCGCCTTATATGAGCAGGCAGTAAGGTCCGGAAGGTGGCAGTAAAACCTTCCGGGTCAGGAGGACACAACTGCCCTGGAGCAGGAGAGGACCACGGGAGAGGAGGAGTGACTTTCCGTGGCCACAGCCAGGTGGCGCCTTAAGCCTCCTAGAACCCGGGAGAACGTTACTTCCACCACACTTGACAAGATGGAGGAGGAACCTGCCAGGGATGTCCGGAGTGCTTCCGGGGCAAAGGGCAGCACTTCCGCCACACCAGGAAGTGCTGCCGGAAGATCGTCATCAGCCACCTGGAGCACGTCTGGGCGGGAATAAAAGGCGCCGCCTCCCAGTAATCTGGGAGCTAGAGTCGGGAGTGGGAGCAGGACGAAGCTCCCAGGAGGAGACTGGCGGCGAAGGACTGAGTTATTGAAGAGTTCATTGTGGGTGATTATTGCTTTGTGTCGTGTTTGGGACTGTGTTTATCAATGTTTAATAAACGTGCGACTTTTATAAAGATGTGGTCTCTGACTGGTGGTGTCCGGGCAAGTCTCACAGTACCTGAACAGTAAAGAAAATCTCGAATAGCTACACAATAACTATAACAATCGTAATAAACAAACAATAAAACAGTACAGAACCGCGAAACAAGGAGAAACGACGGCCTTATATGGCGTTCATTTATAAAGCAGCAGAGAAGCTGTGTGAAGGCAGCTACACAAAAAAACAGCAGAGCACCACACTCTGAATGTATTCCTCGCATCACCGTTATACCCTCTGATCTCCCATTTCAATTCAAATGCCTCAAATTTCCAGTAAGGCTCTGCTTCGCGATGACAATTAATAAACCTCAGGGACAGACCCTACAAAAGGTTGCCATTGATTTGAGGTAACATTGCTTTTCTCCTGGACAAAACAATACGTTGCATTCTCAAAAGTAAACTCAGTGCACACCTTGGTCATATTACAACCGGAGTGCTAAACTGACAACGTGGTATACAAAGAGATCCTTTAACAGATAGTTATTGGTATATTTTCCCTCAGTTTAAAAAGGTTTTCTTTTCTTCTTAATAAAAATTTAAAAGCAGTTCTTTTGTCGCTGCGACACGCGGGGATTTTGAGATAGAGATAGATCTCTCTCTCTCTCTCTCTCTCTCTCTCTCTCTCTCTCTCTCTCTCTCTCTCTCTCTCTCTCTCTCTCTCTCTCTCTCTCTCTCTCTCTCTCTCTCTCTCTCTCTCTCTCTCTCTCTCTCTCTCTCTCTCTCTCTCTCTCTCTCTCTCTCTCTCTCTCTCTCTCTCTCTCTCTCTATCTATATATATATATATATATATATATATATATATATATATATATATATATATATATATATATATATATATATATATATATATATATATATATATATATATATATATATAGCTATATATATATAGTAACAAAAGCAGATGGACACGGAGGCACCTATAAAAAACACAAAGACTTTATTTTTCTTCGGCTGTGGGACACGTCTTCTCCGTTCCACACAGCCCAAACACAGTCCCCAAAACACAAGCACAAAACAGTTCTCTTCCTTTCTTTACCACCACTCCTCCTTAAGCTTTGTCTCCTTCCTCCCAACTCTGGCTTCTCGAGTGGTGGTAGCTGGGCCCTTTTATAGCAAACACGGAAGCGTTCCAGGTGATTAACCACCTGGGGCCTCATGTATAACGGCGTGCGTAGAAATCGCACTATAACATGGCGTAAGCACAAAAGCCGAAATGTGCTTACACACAGAAAAATCCAGATGCAGGAATCTGTGCGTACTCCAACTTCCACATTCTTCCGCTACATAAATCCCGATCAGCGTGAAAACTAACGCTTGTGCACGCACATTATGTAACGCCCCAAATCCTCCCAGAATTACGCCTGTTTGAATATGCAAATCAATATAAATCGCCCTTAAGCGCAGCCTTCTGTGAAAAGACAATGGGAAAAGCACGGGGAAAATATAAGAATTTCAGCGAATACCAAGTGGAGGCAAAGGAAAAACATACTATTTGTTCAAATAAACCGTAGTATAATCAACAAAATGAAGTTGATCGAGTGACATAGCATGTTGGAGAAACTTGAAAGCTCACATTCACAAAATCGCACAGTACCAGAAATAAAAAAGAAGTCACATATCAAAGTTACCGTGAAAAGGCGAGTTGTAAGCCCACTGTCTGACTGTCATATGAAAGCTTATTAGGGTACAGAGAAAAAAGCCACACGGTGGGGAAAAAGCACGAAATGTCCACTTCAATCTCGACATTTCCACTTTAATCACGTAGTTTATTTGTCATTTAGTAGAACATTATAAACTTCATCTTAAAATTGTTTAATTAACCAGTTTCTCAAATCACATCGTAATTAAAGTAGCACGTTAAATGCTTTGTTTTGTATTTGATCTTCTACTCGTATGTGCTCTATGTGTGTGAATCACTACTTGCTTCTTAAACCGGCTCTCTTCCTCCAACTGGACACAGAGTCCATTACATTCGTGATATTACAGCTCTCTGAATAACTAAAATACTGAGATGTATACGTGATATCATTTTCATGATGATAGCAGTTAAAGCACGTTATTAAACATGTGTTTCACTTCGATGAAATAATTTATTGCAGCAGTACTCAGGGGCGGCTCTAGGCTTGTGGTGGCACTGGGCAGAGGAAGAATCGGTGGCTCCTTCGTCGGCCAATGTCAGTAAGGTAGCTTATCACAGTGGATGGCCACGTCCTTCAGTAAAAACAATATTTGGAATAACTTTTCTTCAAGATCGCATTGAATTTTGATTCCGTGTTTGGACTTACATCATGACAAGTAACACAACATGTAACTGCCCATGAGTGAATATCATGAGTAAATATCATTTCTTTCTTTCTAATAAATAAACTGACTTTTTTAAAATGTTTGTCCCTGTGATTTGTTAAATGTCATAGCAAAAGCTATTCTCACAGAAAAATGTAAATGTTTTAATACGAATGGCTTATCAAGATCTCCCTTTGTGTCTAATGTTTTTGGCGGAATATGTACTACATTACCTTTCTTGTCGCCTGTTAAAATCTTTCATAATCTCTAACCTGCACTGCATGTGTATCGCGCCAATGTTTTTGAACATCTTTATGAAGTTCTACTTTATGTTTTACTCTTTGTCTTTTATTTCTGATCCTGATTGGACCTGTGAAGTTTTCAGTTCCACTTAGTCCGGGCTGAGTATTACTTTCCTTATTTTCAGAATTTGCACATAGATTATTATTGTTCTTTTTTTCTCTCCAGTGCTTTTGGGTCTCTTTTTGATGTGCAGCTCTTTCTTATTCGCTTAGTCATTGATGTGTCATCTAGAACATATAAAATTATTGTCCTGATAAAATTTATAAGAGCTGAGAGCACAGGAAGTGTGTCTGACAAAAGCATTCACATGACTGACAGGTTAGATGACAGTGGTCTTGTTTGAAAATGGTTGTAAGTAGGATGTGACTTGAAAGAATCTCATTTTAAAAGTCTCTTACGCGGGACTTCATTCCAGAAAGTCTCTTTAAAAAGTCACGTCTCGACCCAAGATTGTTTTTATTATAATAGAGAGATATACTAGGGGGCTTCGCTTGCCATCCCCCCTGCCTATGCTATGCGCCAGCCACTTTGCGTCTCTGCCACTCACGTATGTGGATTTCACTTTCACCAGACAACAAATCTTTTAATTCTCGCAGATACGCCTCTTCATTTGGAAGAAACACTACTTTTCCCTGATGGCAACACGAATTAGACGATCTACAAGTCTCCGACTTCAAGTTTAAATCCAAACAATATATTCGATCTCTTTTCGCTGTTCCATTATTTCACTGAGTAATAATTTCCGTTTGTTTACGCTAATGCGATATTGACTATCATTTTTCTGAGACTTTCAAATTTTCGTACTTCCGTTACCTCTAACCTGCTCTGCATGTGTATCACACTAATGTTTTTGAATTCTTTATAATGTTCTACTTTGTCATCTACTCTTTGACTTTTATTTCCAGCCCTGGCCGTCGTTAAATCTCTTGGCACAAAGTCTCGTCTCGTGGGACTTGAAAGTATCTCTCTGAAATAGTCTCATCTCGTCCCAGGATTTTTTTTATATAAGAGAGAGATGAATATATAAACTCCTTCAAACCCACTTTTCAAATTTGTTTACTCGTAACTATATTTTAGTTGTAATTCTAATAGACTACACATGAATAGATTTATTAAATTCTTCATTGATTTGCAATCATTATTCATCCCTACTGTTATTTCTTTTCAAGTTTTCCTCTGCACTACTACAACCTGATCCTGGTGCCGTACAGCTGCCTACGATGTCCAAATGAAACCAAATTCTCCAACTGTCAACAAGACCGACTGCTTTGATGGCCTTCCCATCTAACTCATCTTAGAGACCTAAAAATTTATTATATACAAAGCATTTCTACTAATTCTGCATTTTATGCAAGTATGTATTGATTTATTTTTGTTATTTATTCATTACTAGCAAAATACCCGCTTCGCAGCGGCGAAGTACTGCATTAAAATTTTTATTAAGAAGAAAATTAAACCTTTTTAAACTGAGGGAAAATATGCAAATAATTATTTGTTAAGGATCTCTTTGTATACCATATTGTGAGTTCGGCCCTCCAGTTGTAATATGACCAAGCTGTGCGCTGAGCTTACTCTTAAGCATGCAACGTACAGTTGGCCATGTGAACAGTAATCTTGTTTCAAATCTCACAGCTTGGATTGCTGCTGTCATAATCGGTTTGAGTTTCATGGTTTGTTTCAATTATGACAGTATTTGCAGGATTTGTTGTGTTGAATTGACATTTGGCATCTGTCAAGCGTTGTAAGCACACAACCAGTTTCATCGATAAAATCACATCCAGCTTTTGAGAGTTTAAACATTCATAAACATGAAAGTGTCCACTACTGAAATCGTCACCTGTGAATCTAAGATGTTTAAGAGGCATTGGCGATTGTTGAAAGGCATAAAATATTTGGCCATTTCGGTACACTTGAAAGCGACAACTGAACAATTCAGCGGCAGCCATCAACTCACATGCAGAACCATAGGTGAAGGGCTTAAGCATTTAACTCTTATAGTACTCCTGTGTAGTATAATTATCTCCTGTACCGTCATCGGTCCACACCTTGAACCTGTCCCAGTCATTCAATACATAAGACACAATGTTCCTCTGGATATCAAGAGTGAGCCTGATATGGCTGTGCAATATGTAACAAAGAGAATGAAAAAGGTAGGTGCCATCTCCGGGCATGGAAACCACTCGGTAAGTGACAGTTCTTTGATCGATGGTGATCACCTCGATAGACATGTTAATGGGGGTACGGTTGGAATGATAAAGGAAATGGGTATCTGAACAATGTAGAGTAAGTCTAAAATACCTACACAATAACTATAATCGTAATAAATGAACAATAAAACAGCGGAGAAGCCGTGGATTAAATAAAAGGCTGTAGTTATCAGCATGGAGACGTGAATCCCGTGGCGAAGCAAGGAAGGGAATGTAGAGACTGGAGCGACAGACGGCCTTATATAGGAAGGCAGCCAACAACGTGGGAGGCGTTGGGATGGGTACCCAACGCCGCCTCACACAGTGACCAAGCTGCAGACTATGGACGTATATATGTACATAAGTAGGATTTAGTTAGCGTTGGGAACCCGCGTACCAAATTTCTTGAAGATGGGCCCTTAAGTAACAAAGACTGTTGAAAAGTTCAATATGGCGGCCGACAGTGGCATCATACCACCGAAATAAGTACCAAATTTCAGCCTTCTACCTACACGGGAAGTTGGAGAATTAGTGACGTTTGGAAAGTTCAATATGGCGGCTGACAGTGGCGTCATACCACCGAAATAAGTATGTACATCGGTTTTGGTTAGCGCAGGGAAGCCACCTACCAAATTTCGTGAAGATGGGGCCATAAATAAGAAAGTTCAACGTGGCGGAAGTTGTCGACCGTTATCGACCGTTACGTGTAGAATTTCTAAATGAAACCTGCTTACCTTTTGTAAGTAAGCTGTAAGGAATAAGCCTGCCAAATTTCAGCCTTCTAACTACACGGGAAGTTGGAGAATTAGTGATGAGTCAGTCAGTCAGTCAGTCAGTGAGGGCTTTACCTTTTATTAGTATAGATAGATTATTCTTAGCTTTCCTGCAACAACTACTTTGATATTTTGTAAAGCACTTTGAGCTATATTGAGTGCATGAAAATGTGCTAATGAGAAAAAAATGTTGTGGGCTTTATTTGTATTATAATCATTCAGCACCAACATGAAAGTGCCAGTGCTCTCCTACTAAATTTGTTCTGTCACTGACCTTCCAATTGCAATGCGTACACTTTTCAACGTGATATTGTTTTTTTTTTTTTTTTTTAAAGTACATTCATGTTACTTACACTTTCTGGTGCCATCTTCTAAAGGCCTGCGTCTTTTAACGTGGAGCTGCAGAACTACAAACCTCAATAGAAATACTCAGAAATTATCAAGCACCGTAGAACTTGAGTAATCTCTCATGGGTAAAATTGGGGACATGGACTACAGAGTCAATCCTAAGTGTCAAGTCACCTGAGTTGCTGCCTCAATTTCCTCCTGTTTCTTGCCAATTTCATTTTGTTCATCCCCATTCATGTAGAACAACTTTTGGCAGCTCTTCAACAGAAGAAATCTGAAGTTAACATATCCTCCAGACCCGTCTGCTGTGGGGGCATCCAGCTGTACAAATGAAAAAATATTACAGCAATTGACAACATTCTTATCTCAAACTGAAAGCAAATACTTTCTTAATAAAATACTTCACAATTTGATTTCAGAACATACAGTACATTTTTATGCTTTACTATAGGAAATTTATAGAAAATCTGAATCAACCAGAGTACTTTAAAAGCTTAAACTTCAATAATATGTTTAAGATACTGTATACTTAATGAAAGCTTTGTTATATTCCAAAGTATAGTGCAAAAATGTAGCTTTTTATATCATGTTTGTTTTAGAAGTTAATAGATTTGTCTTCTGTGTTAGTATGCAAGTAAAAAAAGAACAAATTTCAGATTTCCATCTTCTCAACTGCTTTTCCTGGTCAGGTTCATGGTAACAATGGCCTAGCCAGGTCAACCTAGACTTCCCTGTCCCTGGATTCCAAACCTTCCCATGCCAACAGAGAGATCTAGTCTCCTCCAGCACAGCCTGGGTCTGCCTCAGGGTTTAATCGCCCAGAGTAGGTCCAGCGGGAACCTTATGACATATCCCAACCACCTTAACCTGGCATCTCTCAATCCAGAGGAGCAGCGACTCTAGTCTGAGGCTCTCCCAAATTGCTGAGCCATATCCCAGAGTTTCAGCCCAACCATCCTGCAAAGAAACCTAATCTCTAACACTTAGTAACGACCAAAAAAATGAGATCATTAGTACAACAGCCAAAGACTGATACAGGGCGCGACTCCAATTTGCATGTTAACATCACATTCCCTTTTTCCATCACTCCTGAACAAGCTCCTGAGATACGTGAACTCTTCTGCTAAGGGCAGCTGTTCCCCTTTACCTGGCTAAAAAGAGTAATACTCTGTTTTCCAACATTAATTTTCCAAAACACTATATATTAGAGATTTTTGTATTCAATTAAAGAAAAGTAATTAATAAACCACTTTCCTGATAAAAAACTTGATGAACTTTGTTTAATCATTCAGTCGGCTAGAGATCTATAAAGATAACCAGACAGGTGCTAAAGATGAATGGCATAATGAGCTGATTCAACCAAACTAATCAACTGAAACAAAAACTGGCATCGGAAGAATCAAATTTAACCGTTAGACTTTTAACCTTCAAAAATATCAATTCTAGTACCATGGCAAAAGCTAGCAATTAGCAAGGCACAATATGGTCATCTTGAATCAGGAAGGTCCCTTCCAAGTGGAGAGGAGTTTGTCAAGATGTGCTGTACAAGCTCTTCTGAAGAGGCACAAGAAAATTAGGGCTAAGGCTGAGGACCAGAAACACTGGTAACCCACAGACACCACCTGCAGCAGAAGAAAGATCGCAAGCTGACATCCCTTTGAAACTGGAAGACGTCCAGCACAGCTATTGTTATGTACCAGTGTGAATTTGGTGTTTTAAGGTTAAGATATAGCGGGTTGGATAATGAATGGATGTAAGGTTTATTGTTGTTTTTGTATCATTTATTATTATTATTTTTATATTAATAGAGGGCTCTGCCCCTGCTCACTTCACTCGGAAACCCCCGAGCCTGTACTACGTGCAAGCCGCTTTACGGTTCAGCCGTCCGTGTATGGGGATGCGGATGTATAATTTAAACAGATTTTTATTTTCTTGGGAATTGTTGTATATGCATAACAGAACTAACTATTACACATTACAGCGAATAATTAGCCATATTAAAAAATGGTAAAACGTAATAATTTGAAAGTAAATTGTTTCATGTTGTGTTAGGGGTATTCATTGCGTTATACAATTTCATTGTTTTGATTTGAAATTAACATGCAAATACTTTTTAAACTTACACTTTTACTGTAAAACTTCAGTAAAAAATTTTTAAATTAAATTTTCATCAATATCGCATTTAGTTTTGATTCTGCATTTAGACTTTCATCATGACAACACAACATATAACAGCCTGTGATTGAATTTCATTTTTCTCTCTCTATTAAATTAAAAAACTTTTTTGAATGTTTGGCTTTGAGATTTGTTAATTGTCTTTGCAAAAGCTATTCTAACGGGAAACTGTTAACGTTTTAATATGAATGGCATATCAAGATCTCCTTTGATGTCTAATGTTATCCACGGGAGATGTACTACATTACCTTTCTTGGATACATCCTTCTTTCCACAGTAATTTGTGCGGTGGAAGACTGGATGGTGTTAATGGTTGTAGATATTCTTCGGCATATTGTAAGATTCGCACCATCACCACCAACTGTTTCAGCATTGTCTATTGATTCGCATTTAACTAATTTGCTGTGTAGCCAATCGACAATTTGCGTGTCAATTCGTTTGACTTCATCATTTCTTGGTGCTAGGATTGCCTGTGTACTCATTTCTTCTGTTGATAACCATTCGGAATGAAATTCTTAAGATTTGGACATAATACCTTTTCTTTAACTGCGAACTTAAAGTGAGGAAAATGTTAAAATTTATAAGAGCAGGGAGAGCAGGAACTGTGTCTGACAAAAGCATTCACACGAATGAGAGGTGAGAGTACTGTGTTTGTGGTTGAATATGGTTGAGAGGAGGGAGTGACTTGAAAAAATCTCATGTCCAAAGTCTTGATCTCATGGGACTTGAATTTATCTCTTTAAAAAGTCTTGCCTCGTCACAGGATTTTTTTTATATAGTAGAGAGATATCCATCAATTGTGTTTATTATTGGTTAATTACATACCTTATTCTTTGTGGGTGGAGCACAATGAGCTGTGCCCACCCTGACATCACCTCTCCTTAGCTCTCACTCTGACTATGTAAATGAGCTGAAAAGGCTCTGGAGTTGGAAGTCATTTATTTTTGGAGACATCCTGCATTTCTGAATTCTGAATTTCTGATCACTTCTTGCTCTGTATTAAAGAGTCTGATTTTTAGTTTTCATTTTGGGACATGTTTTTTGTGGATTGCCTAGGCAAACCAATGGGTTACTTGCTCTTGTTGGGCTTTTTGAACATTGAGTTGTTTTGCCAGGTCCCCATTTTTGAGAGCCTACCCCAGGTGAAGCCTGCAGGTAGTACTTTGGACCTGGCTGGATTAAGGTTGATCTCTTCTGGGCAGAGTAGTGAATTTTCTGGCCTGTTTTGTGGTGTTTTTGGAGGCTTAACACACAAGTAAACACAAAATGTAGTTTTTAAACGATGGTTTTATTATTTAGGGAGAAAAACAAATCCAAACCTACATCGCCCTGTGTGAAAAAGTAATTGCCCCCCGAACCTAATAACTGGTTGGGCCACCCTTAGCAGCAATAACTGCAATCAAGCATTTGCGATAACTTGCAATGAGTCTTTTACAGTACTCTGGTGGAATTTTGGCCCACTCAACTTTGCAGAATTGTTTTAATTCAGCTTTATTTGAGGGTTTTCTAGCATGAACCACCCTTTTAAGGTCATGCCATAGCATCTCAATTGGATTCAGGTCAGGACTTTGACTAGGCCACTCCAAAGTCTTCATTTTGTTTCTCTTCAGCCATTCAGAGGTGGATTTGCTGGTGTGTTTTGGGTCATTGTCCTGTTGCAGCACCCAAGATCGCTTCAGCTTGAGTTGACGAACAGATGGCCGGACATTCTCTTTCAGGATTTTTTGGTGAACAGTAGAATTCATGGTTCCATCTATCACAGCAAGCCTTCCAGGTCCTGAAGCAGCAAAACAACCCCAGACCATCACACTACCACCACCATATTTTACTGTTGGTATGATGTTCTTTTTCTGAAATGCTGTGTTCCTTTTACGCCAGATGTAACAGGACATTTGCCTTCCAAAAAGTTCAACTTTTGTCTCATCAGTCCACAAGGTATTTTCCCAAAAGTCTTGGCAATCATTGAGATGTTTCTTAGCAAAATTGAGACGAGCCCTAATGTTCTTTTTGCTTAACAGTGGTTTGCGTCTTGGAAATCTGCCATGCAGGCCATTTTTGCCCAGTCTCTTTCTTATGGTGGAGTCTTGAACACTGACCTTAATTGAGGCAAGTGAGGCCTGCAGTTCTTTAGACGTTGTCCTGGGGTCTTTTGTGACCTCTCGGATGAGTCGTCTCTGTGCTCTTGGGGTAATTTTGGTCGGCCGGCCACTCCTGGGAAGGTTCACCATTGTTCCATGTTTTTGCCATTTGTGGATAATGGCTCTCACTGTGATTCGCTGGAGTCCCAAAGCTTTAGAAATGGCTTTATAACCTTTACCAGACTGATAGATCTCAATTACTTCTGTTCTCATTTGTTCCTGAATTTCTTTGGAACTTGGCAGTCTAGCTTTTGAGGTGCTTTTGGTCTACTTCTCTGTGTCAGGCAGCTCCTATTTAAGTGATTTCTTGATTGAAACAGGTGTGGCAGTAATCAGGCCTGGGGGTGGCTATGGAAATTGAACTCAGGTGTGATACACCACAGTTAGGTTATTTTTAACAAGGGGGCAATTACTTTTCACACAGGGCCATGTAGGTTTGAATTTTTTTTATCCCTAAATAATAAAAAACATAATTTAAAAATTGCATTTTGTGTTTACTTGTGTTATATTTGACTAATGGTTAAATGTGTTTGATGATATATATATATACACACATACATACAAACATACACACAGGTATATATATGTGTATATATATGTATGTGTATAGCTTTGGTCACTGAGTGCAAGGGAAAAATAATAAAATATAGTCTATAAGTTATTAAACAGTAAAACATTAACGTTTTAAGAAGTACATGTACATTGAGCACTACTGGAGTAGTTACGGGTAAACTACATTTTAAAGACTGTGTAACACAACAGGTAAGTAACTAACAGCAGCTAAAATGTATATGGATCATCTCTCGGTAGTAGATCCCTTTTGAAAGGCGCTACACGACGGCTGTGGTATTGAAATGACATTTTCTATGTGAACGTTCAAATTTCTCCCTCTGGTAATGTGCCTTACCGGCATTACCAGCAATTAAAGAAAATTAGTTTTGTGTCCTCTGCAGTGTTAAGAGAGAAAGGCTTTGGTTTGGGATAAAAGGAAAAAAGGTGTAAAGAAAGGAAAGTTGCCTTTTTTATATAGTATAGAGAGATGTGTTCGCTGACGTTATGATCGCCTTTTGGGGACAGTCGCGGTGTGTCTTGTGTAGACTGGTGAGACGCCCCTGCCATTAATCGGCTGTGATGGCACTGTCAGTCCTCCACTCGTGTGCGTGTCTTCATAATCCGAGCTGACGACCTCATAATCGTATACGTTGAAAAGAAAGTGCGAATCGCCTTAATATTAGTTTGCCGCGGTGTAGAAAAGGGGTCCCGTGTTTGAACTTGTCTGGGCTATAGCTCAGGGTGAGGATGAAAAAAATTTAAAGTCAGCGTCTCAAAGGCCGGCACAGCTATGCGCGCTCGCTGGCTGATTGACTTTTGCTGGGCAGGAGACCCCAGTTTTTGCAGACACGTTCACGATATCAAAAGTCTCAGCGCTCTTTGGAGGTCATTTATTATATATATAGCAAAATACCCACACCTCGCAGCGGAGAAGTAGTGTGTTAAATAAGTAATGAAAAAGAAAAGGAAACATTTTAATCATGTGGCGAGAGTATGCAGGCAGTTCCTGGAGGATGAAGGTATTGATAGCATTGACTGGCAGCCACGCTTGCCTGACCTCAATCCAATAGAACACCTTTTGGTGTGACATTATGCTTTGGCCCATCTCACACCACCAGGTTGCACCTCAGACTGTCCAGGAGCTCAGTGATGCCCTGGTCCAGATCTGGGAGGAGATCCCCCAGGACACCATCCATTATCTCATTAGGAGATGACCCCCCCATCCCAGTTGTAAATTGTCAGGTATGTATACAAGCACGTGGGGGTCATACAAACTACTGAGTACGATTTGGAGTTGCTTCAATGAAATTTCGGCAAAATGGACTAGCCTGCCTGCCACATAATTTTTACACTTTCATTTTCGGGGTGTCTTTGAATTAAGCCCTCTGTAGGTTGATAATTTTAATTTCCATCAAACGATGGGGCATTCTTTTATTCAAATATGTAACATTCCATTTAACTGAAGTCAAAATATGCTCCATACAGTATATATCATATATAACTTTATACAATATGGTAAGATTGTAGTCCATATTTTCAAAGTTTGAACATACATAGTCTAATTAAATCCATATAATTCAAATTTCAGTTTGTATTTGACTACATATTTATGCATATGGCCGGAACAATTTATAATAGGGGCTTTACCTTGAACCATTGGCACAGCTGTGGTTTATTTTAAATATACACATTACAAACAATGCAGTTGCAGACAAAATAATAAAAAACGCACACAGACAAATACAATCACTTTTTGCAATTGATAGCTTTCTGAGCCACTGACTTTCAGCGTTTACAGTTAAACACACAAAGTACCTTCAGTAAATAGTGGCACATCCCAGCATAGACAGCACTGTATTGCCTCTCAGATATGGCCCTTTTAACTATGATGTTGACAACACCTTCAAGCCTCTCCTGGGTGTCCACAATTAACTCTTCTACCTGTTCAAGGAGGTGCGGATACCTTTCAGGGATCATCTTATCTAAAATATCTAACAGGTTTCTGAAGAGCTCCTGCAAAACATGTTAAAAAAACAGCTGAATGTTATTAGACATTTCACAATAAGCTTAACATGCTGTGCTCTGTGCTCATGACCAATGTGTAGACCTTGAATACAGAGTATAAGCTGTAGTAATTTGAAGAGTGGCATCTAGATAAATGCATTCACTCTTCATTGTAATACAGTTGGGTGAGGAAAACTGAGAAGTAGGTCCCATCATTCTAGTGTAGAATTGGATATGGACTAGGGCCTAGGCAAACATCAGCTAGGGAGATGGCCGTGCATACTTACACTTCTGTCTCCTCTCATCTTTGGGTTTATCTTCAAAAAACTGCAAAAGAAAGAAGCTTTTCCATTTGTTATGGAAACCATAAAAATATAACTTACACACAGAAAAGTCTACTTTTCAAGCAATCAGCGCTATTCTTCTACAGCTTATATAAAATCTAGTAGTTTGGATCCTGAACACTAAAGCGCAATTTGGGCAGGATATGTTTTACACCAAGTGATGGAGTACCGTATATACTCGCGGATAAGTTCTTCCACGGATAAGTTGGGACTTGATTTTACAGTATAATTTCTGGTGTTTTATAATGTCGGTCGTATAAGTTGAATGTGGAAAACTCCCGCTATTGGTCCAAGAGAATATGATATGCTAACACACACCTGAGAGAGTAACCACGGAGCACACTGCCTTTTTTTTTTCCTATGTGTGTGTGGCAATGTGCTGTATCAGTGTGTGCTCCTAACCTCTCTCCCTCTCTCTTTATTTTGCCTACGTGACCACACGGTAATACCCAAACTATTCCGAAGAGACGTATGCACTGATTTGTGTTTTGTGTATCTCACACCCAAATACGATGGAGCATTCAATCAAAAAAAAATATGAAGCTGGTTTTAAATTAAATATTGTTAAAGTAGTGAAAGAAATTGGTAACTGCGGTGCTGCAACAAAATTCGATGCACCTGAGAAACTGATGCGAGATTGGAGGAGGCGAGAAGATGTTAAAAAAGAAAAAAAAAAATGTATGTGTCACATTTTTGAACGGGCGTATAAGTCAGGGTCTGATTTTATGATTGATTTTTTGGGTTTCAAGACCCGATTTATACGTGAGTATATACGATAATTACTTACAGAAAAATTTCTGCAAATTTGTCCCTGTTCGAAATGCTCAAATCAAACTGTCCATTCACCATTATCATCTATTAAAAGTCTGTTTTAAAAAAGGACAGGCTAAACTGGTCCTGTGCAACTAAAGTTAGTAAAATTTCATCATTTCAGTGATTCAAACAGGACTGAAATTACAGAGGTTCTCTGACAATAAAAACTACTCTGATTGAAATACAAAAAAAAGGGGATAGCCGGTACTTCTTGATGAGTAAGATAAACCGGGTGAAAAGAGATTGCACACCGATATGCACCTTTTAAAACATAACGTGGAGGGAATGTTTCCAAATAGCTGAACAGACAGACATATTGGGGTTTTAAGTAATGGTCATTAATGGTGGTCTTAGAACTGACAGTTTGCACTGTTACACTCACATTAACTACCGGTACTCATAGAACGAGAACTGGGAAATGCTGGTATGGAGTACTGGGGCACACCAGCCCACTTCAAGCACCTGTTGGGGTAAAACTGATCGTATTGAATACAGTTTAATGCACATCACAGACTTTCTCTTTCGGCCTTTATATATTTTCATTCATCCATCTATCCACCATCCAACCTGCTACATCCTAACTACAGGGTCACGGGGGTCTGCTGGAGCTAATGCAAGCCAACACAGGGCGCAAGGCAAGAAACAAACCCCGGGCAGGGTGCCAGCAAAAACACACACACACACAAACACCAAGCACACACTAGGGACAATTTAGAATTGCCAATGCACCTAACCTGCATGTCTTCGGACTGTGGGAGAAAACCAGTGAAGCCGGAGGAAACCCACGCAGACACGGAGAGAACATGCAAACTCCACGCAGGGTGGACCCAGGAAGCAAACCCGGGTCTCCTAACTGTGAGGCAGCAGCCCTACCCACTGCGCCACCGTGCCACCCCTATTTTCATTCACTTCCAGGCAAATACAAAAATAATTCTTTAGGTTATAATAAGGTCTGAAACTATTTGCTCCTCCTCAGTTAGATTAACATAACATTTACAATTCCATGATTATCAATTTTTTATGGGTTGTATTATTTATTATATAGAAAATGACCTGGTAAAACTACATTTTGTAATTCTCTTGTTTGCTTGGTTTATTGCTAATAAAATTTGTAATCCATCTTCAGGAGATGGAAAGGTTATTTAAAGGAATACTCCACCCAAAAATGACCTTTTGTTGTCACCTACTTACCCGATGTTGTTTATAGTAATGGACAAGAAAAACTTAATGCATGCTTTTATGGAGAACAAACATCTTTAAATTCCTGATACAACTGACTTCAATGGATGCTTCTGCTGTTGAACAACATCACAAAATATAACATGAAAATATCTACAGTTCCTGTTGCATAATCCAAACATGTAATATCCAATTGTATGCTCACATGTAGTTTGGATAAAATCTCACTATTAAAAAAAAAAAATCTTGGAAGGAGACGAGACATGATTTTCTTGGAGAGACACTTATACGTCCTGCAAGAAAGAGATTTGACCACGCCCGGGGCCAGAAATAAAGGACAAAGAGTAGATGACAAAGTAGAATGTCATAAAGAATTCAAAAATGTTGGCGGGGAACACATGCAGAGCAGGTTAGAGATAATGGAAGTACTAATGTTCGAAAGTCTCAAAAAAAGGATAGGAAAGATCACAATAGCGCAAACAAATGGAAATTATTACTCTGTGAAATAACAGAACAGTGAGATTGAATATATTGTTCAGATTTAAACTTTAAGTCGGAGATTTGTAGATCACCTAATTCATGTTGCCATCGAGAATTAAAAGATTCCAAAAACGGCGTGGTATGAGGTCCCAAGAGATGGAGACTTTTAACATGAAATTCTTTCAAGTCACACCCTACTTACTGTTTTCAAACAAGACCACGGTCATCGAACCTCGGTTGTGTTCTCAGCTCTTATAAATTTTATCAGGACAATAATTTTATACATTCTAGATGACACGTCAATGACAAAGCAAAGAAGAAAGAGCATAGACAAACATTCAAGAAAGTTGTTTTATTTATTAGAGAGAAAGAAACGATACTCAATCACAGGCAGTTATATGTTGTGTTGTCACGATGTAAGACCGAACACGGAATCAAAATTCAATGTGATATTGAAGAAAAGTTAATTCCAAATATTCTTTTTACTAAAGTTTTAAAGTAAAAGTGAAAATGATGCATATGTAACAATTTCCATGAAAATAGCAATCTCTTTAAATTGCATATCCAGAAAACCAAACCCAGGGGTGGGTGAGCCTAGCGAGAAGGGGCAGAGCTCCCTAGGATAGTTTAAAATACAAAAAGAAAAAAAAACTTCTTCTGGAAAATCCTCCAATGAGCAGCTGAGGAGCAATCTTCAGAACTGAAGACCTGCCTACCTCTTTGTTCATTGGTAAGGAGTCCTGCCCTGTAATAGCCCATTTCTTGGCTACAATGTCGTCAGTATGGCAGTTTGTGCATTTAGTGGGGAGAATAATTAAAGATTAAAAGAAAAGTGAAAATGTCATCAGGTGGAAAGTATGCCTTGTATTTTTGCATTTTCAAGGTGCTTCCAAAAGTAGAATGTTAATTCAATGGAGCAGCTCCACAGACTGCCGTGGAAAAAACTCAAATATATGGCACTGTGGCTTACCAACCAATGAATTCAAGGAGAGGTGGGTGTTCAGTTCAAAAGCTCAAACCCACTTGAACATGCTTTCCAGCACCTCACATGGGGATTTCTCAGAAAGTGATCAGTTTAAAAATAGTTTAGCAAAAATGTGCTTGTTTGGGACATTGCTTTTATGGTAGGTAGTCCCATATCTTGGTTCTTCAGATCCAATATTACAAAACACCAAGAGGTAAGTAACCGATCAAAAATTATTTTTGGATGAAGTAGTTCTCTGTAAGTAAGTAAGTCTCTGACTCGTCCCGCACAATAGTTTATACCCCATTTTACAATGATGGGCTCAGTTTTTTTGGCATTCCTTAACATCACAAAAAATTTTCAGGGAAGGAAATTTTTAAATGACAAAAAGGAGTAGAAAAATCTACAGCTTTTGCTTTGAAGATGATAAAAAAAAAAAAAATGTTGCTGCTGCCTGTATTTGAGAAAGTTTTAAAGTGTTATTACAAGCATGCATGAGGTTAATGCACTTTAAGAAGGAAAAAAACACTCAAACACAAAGAATCCTAAGACAGGCATAGCCATAAAACCATTCAATCATCCCTTATGTACATGTAAATGTGGTCTGGGCTTGCAAATGTAAGTACACTGTATATAAATGAACAGAGTTTAACAGTACTTGCTCATCCACATTGGTTTCCACCTTTTTCCGGAATAGTTTTGAACGCTTCATGGTCTTGCGGTGCAGAAGGCAGCTTCAGAAAATAAATGACAGACCTTAACATAGAGTTTTCTTTTTTTTTTAATATTTACCTTGGCAGGTTTCTGGTGGCAGGACAATCGATGTAGCTTAAATTATGTTTAGTCTGATTGAGCCCCCCACACACAGGCTCACTACCGGCAATGTAAAGGACTGTAGTTATATACACTGCTAGAGAGGAGACATCTATGAAACCAGCAATGTAAATGGACAGTGGGAGTGGGATCCATACTCTCTTGGAACAGCCTGCCGACTCTAAAGCAGACCTCCTGTAATCAGACACCTTAACTCCTCCACTGAAACATTCCTGGCATGCATACCAATTACATGGTTTGCTAGCATTTTGTAATCTGTTTAAAATACAATTATCAAGTTTATGCATTACATATTTGGCAATTTCTAGCTTACCTGAGTTTTCAGACCTTCTGCAGAGCTCTTTCCATTGAATGGGCACAAGTAGTCTGGGCAGGGACATTCCTGGAACTCCTTGCCATTACTTAAGTGTGATTGGGTTATCTCAGTAAAGCCGGTCTTACTCGTGGATAAAGGTACATCCTTTGTAATGGTGCTCTTTATCACTGATGGCCAGGGTTTCTCTGCCCTATTCATTTTCTTCAAATCAGGATTAGATAGTTCCAGGATGGCATTCTTATGTCCTAAAGTAGAGCCATTCTGACAAGCATTTGCCGTATGGGTGGAAAACCGAGACCTGAGATTCCATCCTGTGGTGACTAGAGGTGTCTGAAATAAGGATGACTCTGTGGCCAATCTCCTCCTAAATGAAGGCTTCCATTCACGTTTAACTGTTTCTGGATGAATGTCTTCAGTTTGATTTACTGGAGTCCTGCCTCTCTTCTTCTCGATAGGTGGGTTCTTCGTATGTGACACATCTGCCTTGGACAGTAACTGAAATAAAAAGAATAGCAGTGTTTCCACAAGAAAATTATAGTGGATGACAATGGCTACTGCTTAATTTAACAACCAAAAGGAATACATGGGAAAGGTGCTATATAAATAAATCATATACATTTTTGAATTACAGTAAGAAAATGCAAAAGGCAGACATAAACATTTTTAAATTCACAGTCCACAAAAGGCATACCTACAAAAAAAGGCATGCAATTTTAAAAATCAGATCACTTTTTCAAGTTCGATTAAGCAGTAGGTCAGAGTTCTGTTGTTTACATTAGATTTTAAGTTATATTATTGAAAGAGAGTGAGAACAGCGGCAATGTGTTTACGTTGGGGGCACGGTGGGGAAAATCATGCTATTCCCAGAAAGCAGTGTCAGATCTTTGTCCCAAAACAACTCGCAATATTTCTCTCTATTATAAAAGAAAATCTTGAGACAAGACTATTGCCAACAGATTTTTTCAATTTGGTAGAGGGGGTGGCCCGCCCTCCTCTCAACCATTTCCAATTAACAGCCCACACCCACAGTCCTCTCACCTCTCATTGGTGTGAATGCTTTTGTCAGACACAGTAGTTCCTGTGCTTCTCAGGTCTTATAAATGTTTATGTTTTCTTCACTTTAAGTTCCCAATAAAAGAAGACATATGTCCAAATCTAATTGAAGAATTTCATCCCAAATGGTTATCAACAGAAGAAATGAGTACACGGGTAATCCTAGCACAGAGAAATGATGAAATCAAACAAATTAATGCAAAAATTGGTAAATGGTTACACGGCAAATTGGATAAGTGCATATCAATAGACTATGCTGAAACAGCTGGTGGTGATGGTGCAGAAGATGAAAACATCAACTTACAATATCCCATAGAATATCTACAACCATTAACACCGTGTGGTCTTCCACCAGCCAAATTACTGTTGAAAGAAGGATATATCGTAATGTTATTGCGTAATTTATGTCTGAGTGATGCTATAGGACAAGATTAGTTGTATTCAAAATTGGTCAAAAAAATTTACAGGTTAGAATTGTAAAAGGCAACAAGAATGGTAATGTAGTACATCTTCCGCAGATAACATTAGACACCAAAGGAGATCTTGATATGCCATTAGTATTAAAACATTTACAGTTTCCCGTTAGAATAGCGTTTGCAAAGACAATTAACAGATCACAGGGACAAACATTCCAAAAAGTCAGTTTATTTATTAGAGAGAAAGAAACGATATTCACTCACGGGAAATTCTATGTTGCGTTGTCACAATGCAACTCCAAACACGGAATTAAAATTCAATGCAAAATTGATGAAAAGTTAATTCCAAATACTGTTTTTACTGAAGTTTTACAGTAAAAGCGTAAGTTTAAAAAGTATTTGTGTGTTCATTTCAAAGCCAAACAGATCGAAAACATATAATGCAATGAATACCTGTATAACGCAACATGAAACAATTTTCTTTCAATTTAGTATATTTTACTATTTTTTACTATGGTTATTATTTGCTGTAATATAAAATAGTTCTATTATGCATAGGTAACAATTCCCATGAAAATAATCTGTCTAAATGGTACATCCGCTTCCCCATACGCGAGCGTAGCGCCCGCCCAGGGGTTGGCAAGCAAAGCGAGCAGGGGGGCAGAGCACCCTAGTTTTACATGAAAGGAATGTCATATTAAAAGGTTGACATTGCCAAAATCAACACTCCTCAGTCGCTGGAGCCGACACCTCTAGTCAATCGCTGCGAGTTTTCACAATGACTCCAAGTCATGTTCCGTGAGTAGTACAAGATAAGGGTCACTTGTTGCAGTTAACCATTAAAAAGAATGTTAAAAATAAATAAATAAATCAGAGTACTGTATTGTGTGAATGTAAAGACCAAACACCACAGAGAACTCAACTGCAATGTGCTTACAAATAATGATCTGAATTAAAACAAGACGATATGCTGTACTTTACATATACAAACAACAGAAAACCGTATCGATGCAGTTTGTTAAGATTTGTAATTGTTTGATTTATTATATTATTTATTGCTTCTGTGTGCTTATTGAAATGTCAGGCTCTGAAAAAGGAACTATTTCTGAAATGAACCTAACATACGTTTGATATGAACAAATGCTTAACATTTTGTATTTTATCCCAGTGTCAATTTTGCCTTCTAGACGTTAAATTTTGTTAAACACCGTACATTGTAATGAATAGTCTTAAGCTTATTTGAAAACTTTTTATTCTTATATATAGTATATCGTATAAAAGTGCAGAATTATTGTATCTACTGAAAAATGTCATTTGCTTTGGTAAAAATTGAATTCCCTTCAAAGGTTCACATTGATTTAATACATTAATTCACCTCAAGACTGGATGCCACAGAGTCTTTAACTCTTTTAAGGCTGATTTTTTTTTCCTCCTTTCCCCAGGGCTGGATAATTTTCCAAAAACCCATTCTGAAAAGCACATAAAGCAATAGTTTCTCACAAAAATGAACATAAATCATCCATTGCTACATGGAGCGCACCACGTGCCAGTGGTCTCTGGTGGCGAGGATCTGTCAGGCTGTTTTCTGAAAAAGCACACAAAGCAATGGTTTCACACATAAATCAAATATCAACATAAAATTTCTGTTGCTGGTTCTATGGCCACTCTTGCCAAGTGTTTGCTGTCTCTGGCAGCAGCAGTTGTGCAGGGGTGGGATTGGTGGTGGCCAGAGTGCGGTGCAATCTGGTTTGTTCCTCGTGATCACAAGTGGCTGCCCTCCCAGGCAAATGTTGCTGCAGTTGCAATAGCTACACAAGCTCATGTGGCAACACAATCAGCTGGGGACTGATCAACTTATGCTGGTACCTCACTTTCATTTTAGATCTCAATCTCCTGATCACTTGCACCGAAACCGAGTCCAACAAGTCAGGGTCCAATTTAAAATAATAATATATGCAAAATGTTACCTTCCGAGTATTTTGCTTTGCTATCTTGCCAGACATCAGTCCCATTTTTGCCATTATTTGCTCATCGCCACTCAGCACATGCATTCAATGTCAAGCCAACACTTTTAACATTCCTCCAAGCAAATAGAGATTCTCTTTACTGTAACAGCAAGTTTTGTCAACATTTATAGCTGATTCTCGCCCTCTACCAATGGACCATAAAACAGTTTAATTCATCCCCATAACCACAGAGATGGCACATATGGACACTGGGCGGATGACGGACATTACTAGTTGGCTCGCCTAACGATTTCAATAGCGGAGAAAATACTGAATTATGGGGCGAGTGTGTGGATACTGTAAGAATTACAATTATTTCTTTTAAATAGGAGTGTTATTGATGAAGTATGAAGTACAGGGTCAATGTTGAACATTATGGTGCCCTGAAATGCCATGCATATAAATTATTGATAATTTCAACATGCTGTGACCGAAATGTATGCAAATACCGTTTAAAACGTGCAAAGTGCACTTTTAATCACATTTCAATTGTTTAATCCATGGAGTAGAGGGGTAAATGAAGGAAAACTGTGCCAGTTTCCCAAACATTATGGATGATGCTTGTTTGTTCTGCTAGCTTAGCACCTATCTCTTTGTTTTGTAAAACTTGTGCCCTTGCATATGTTATTTACTCCAACAATGCCGAACGAACATCCCCGCGCTGGACAGGAGCCTAGACATCTGCCCAAGGAGGTATTATATTACATATGCCAATCTGCAGCTGTACAAAACCTGTGCATCTCAATACCCGCAATATTGGAGTCCCAACTATCATTAATTCTGTCTTTCCGATACACGGTTAAAAGTGATCCACAGGGACTTTCTTGTCTGCCACCCTAGAGAAGCCAGAATAATTTTTTTTTTCCCGCGAAGTCCTCAAAATGGTTGCACATTTTTAACACTGGGGTTGATGTACACACCTGGCAGGGGGTATACACTAACAATCTAAAACATTATGACCACCTGCCCAATATGTTTTTATTCTTTCATGTGCCACCAAAACAACTCCAGCCCACCATGGCATGGACTCTACTAGACCTCTGAAGGTATCTGGCAGCAGGATATTAGCAGATGATCTTGTAACTCTTGTATGTTGCGAGCTGGAGATGTTAACTTGTTGTAACACCACCTCCCATAGAAGCTCAATTGGATTGAAATATGGGGAATTTAGAGGACAGGGCAAGATGGAACTCTTTATCATGTTCCACAAACCATTCCCAAACAATTTGTACAGTTAGTCAGGGTGCAAAATGCTGCTGAAAGATGCTGCTTCCATTGGGGGTATACCATTGTCAACAAGGGGAGTACCTGGTCTGCAATGATGTTTAAGTACGTGAATGTCTGGACCAGGATTTCTCAGTAGAACGTTGCTCAAACCTTCACTGGTTGGTCTTCTTCCCACAATGCATCATGGTGCCATATCTTCCCCAGATAAACAAGGCACATGTACCCCGCCATTCCTATGATGCAACAAAAAACTCATCAGACCAGGCAACTTTATCCCATTGATCCAAGATCCAGTTCTTACACTCATGTTCACTTTGAAGACATTTTTGACGATGCACAGGGGTTAGCATGGGCACTCTGACTGGGCTGTGGCTACATAGTCCCGTACACAGGGACATAGGGTTCAATGCAGTGAGTATTGTGGGTTACAACTGTGAAATAAACCACAAAAAAAAAACATTTAGCAGCCAGATTGTAAAGCACTGCATTAGTGACATCATGTGGTGTGACCATTAAAATTATCAGAAATTGGAAGAAAAAAATAATGGAATGCAGGGTAAAACAAAATGGGGACAAAAACAATAAAAAAAAAATAATAAATAAGGCTTGAAACTTCAAAATTGCAAAGCAAATCACACAGTTGATATCGCAAAACTTACATACTAAAATATCCCACATAAAACATTCATACAAAGCAAAAACAACTTTAAACGTAAGCATAAACAGTTTTGTTGAAATTATTTGCAGCCTGGGCCAAATCAACAAAATTAACCTCAGTTCTTAAATACTTCTTATTTACATGAGTAGCGGAAATTTTCCAATTAAAATTTATGTTTTTTTCTCCGTGCTTTCTTCACTGTTTATTATTAAGAGTCCACTTTACTAGTGATCTTGGTATTGCGGTACTGAAAAAGTTAAACTTAATTTGTAAAACGTTATAATACCAGCATTAAGCTAAAGTAATGTTGTTTTGCAAGCACCTCGCAGTCAAGTTATTCATTAATGCTATCCCACCTCCATAGAGGACAAAAAGCTCTTTGATGTAATATACAGATTTTATCTTGTTCGAATCACTAAGGGGGACAAATATGTCAAATTCAAATGTTGGTATTAATGTGGCTGAGTCTTCCAGGGGGCTGGAGTGCGGCAGAGCAGGGCAACACTCATGAACGTGGGCTGGGAGAATTAAAAAGCTGGAAGCCCAGGGTAGGGGGTCGGGTCATGTTGGTATCAATACTGAAGTGTAAAACCTGATATTGTACCAAAGTTAAAATTTTTTAATCAATCCAATGCAAATGTTTAATCAAAATGAATATCTAACTTTGTTGAAGCAAGGAGATTTCAAGAAGTATGTCACCATTAGGGCATTTTTAAACATTTGTCAGGGTTTCTGCCAGAGCTTGAATGGCGTTTTTTTTTTAAAAAAAAACTTGACATTTGTTAAATTATTTGTTCTCATCAGCCTTTCATTTCAAATTGGCAACTAGTTTCCATCAGTTTTCTTCTCTTTTGTTTTCCAGTTTCTTTCCTCCTGTTTGGGAACAGCTTCTTCTTTGTGCTAACTGATGGGAACACAGGGAGGACTTCCCCTTCGAGGAGCTCGGCTTAAATTTTATCAGGAAATTTAATCTAAGTAACATTGATTTTTTAGGGCTTCCTCTACTTTTGTAATAGGCTAGCAAAGTCTAATCAAAGATACTTAACTATTGTTTGGGAAACGTTCTCTTACTGATAAAGTTAACAACCAATTAGATTTTTCAGAGGTATTTCCTGTCGTTAACCACTTTGTTAGTTTTTCTGCTCCTGTACTCTGCATTTCCTCCTAAAAACTAAAATCAAATTTAGATACTTGGTTCAGTTTCTTTTTCCTATGTTCATTTTGTGTTATACAGTATTTATTTATTTTAAAATGTCCGTTTATATGGCGCGAAGAGATTTAACATTTAAAGTTCTCTATTTTTGTTGACCCAATTTGAATTTTTGACGGGTTGCTCTCCTAATAGTGTTTTAAGATGTCTCTGTAAATTCATTTCCAAAAAATAATAACTTAATTGTGAATCACGCTTTTATGGTATTCATGGACACTGATGAAAGCAGAAAAGTCTGAGTCATTAAGGAAACTGTAGGACAAAGTGGACATTCTAGTAGGCTTTTAATGGCACACAAGGCCCATTAAGACAGCAGACTTAACAGGAATGCAGCAATCACATTTTCCCCCACACCTGTATTCCAGATTGAATGGGTAAACTGTAGCTCACCCAACACTTGGGGCAGTTCTAAAATTCATCTGATAAAGATATACCAGGGGTCTTTGCCCCCTACTTAGTTCGCTCGCCAACAGCCCTCGGCCCACAATAAGGCCTGCACTATGCATCAGCCACTTCACGTCTCTGCCACTTGCGTTGTGAAGAGGGGGGCTAAACACAAACCAAGGAGATGCGGTCGCTCCTCCGAAACCCCGTCTTAAATGGCGATACAGTGGGAAACAAAAACAGTTTTTTTTTACCTCTTCTTTGCTCGATCAGCTGCTGCTGCGTGATCGGCATCTCACATGGCGCACCTCTGTCATATCACCTATGTCCATATATCCAATCTCTTTTTGCTTTTACCTATTCATCAATATCGCATTGAATTTTAATTCCGAGTTTGGAATTACATCCTGACGACGCAACGTATAACTGCCCATGAGTGAATACGTTTCTTTCTCTCTACAAGAAATGTGTCTGACAATAACATTCACACAAATGAGAAATGATTTCTCTCGCAGGATTTCACTTTCACTAAACAACAAATCTTTTAATTCTCATGGATACACCTCTTCATTGGGAAGAAACACTACTTTTTTTCCCCTGATGGCAACATAAATTAGACGATCTACAAGTCTCCAACTTGAAGTTTAAATCCTAACAATATATTCAATCTCTTTTTGCTGTTCTGTTATTTTATTAATTTTTAATAATTTCCATTTGTTTGTGCTAATGCGATCTTTACTATCCTTTTTTTGAGACTTTCGAATTTTCGTACTTCCATTACCTCTAACCTGCTCTGCATGTGTATTGCACCAACATTTTTGAATTCTTTACGACTTTCTACTTTGTCATCTACTCTTTGTCTTTTATTTTCGGCCCCAGGCGTGGATAAATCTCTTGGCACAAAGACTCGTCTTGCAGGTCATGAAAGTTTCTCTCTGAGAAAATCACGTCTTGTCTCCTTCCAAGATTTTTTTTTTTTAATAATAGAGAGAAATAAGAGTGGAGCTGAAACCTCTGTAGAGACTCTTTTACACAAAATGGCATCCAAACAGACATTCACTTTAGGCTTGCAAAAGAAAACTGAACTTTTTTCTGGATGTGATGAGCTAAATAAAGAACCTATAAGCAGGCACAGGATATGTAACTGGAATAGGGCAGTGATCGAAACTCTATCCTACAAATTTAGCTGCATTCGTTTATCCCTTTGGAGAAGCGGAAAAGCGGATGATCGGTTGTCTTTGTGACCTGAAAGATAAGAACAGCTCTTTTTGGGTTAAAAGCTTCCCACTACATGTGGAGCACGAAGCTCAAACTTTCTTTGGCCCGGAAGCCACTCGCTCTAAGATTCACTCCTCCAAACCAAGCTCTGTGCCAGAAACTGAGCTCAGTCCGAAGAAGACTGAAAAGCAGCATTGTTTCAATATGACAACTTCAGCACCTACATTCTTGTGCTCAAAATGATAATGCTTTTCATTATGCTGTGTCTCCTGCAACTTCTAAGAACCTAACAGTGAGCTAAGGAAGGCAGCAGCACAGCACACTGTGGGCAAAAAGAAAAACACGTAGCAAAGACCAAGAGTACACTTCAATGAAAGAAGAGTCCTCCATTTGAACCTGGAGCAACAACATGCAACTCCACACAGCATTGGACATCATCCTTAAATCATCACATAGTGGATTTAAATATAATTTGCAATTAATTTAAATTTCTGGTATTTTTGGATTTACTGTATCTAATTAAGCTTAATCTTTGACTATTGGCATTTATTTCATTTTTTTTTTAATTTTATTGATTTTATTGTAATCAATCCATACAGATAGATCGATTTTTACAAAACATAGGATTGAAAACAAATCAAACCCCACCCCTGAGAAAGAGAGCATGACCAACGGAGTAAAACTTAAAGCTTGTAAAAATAAGTAAATTGATGAGTTTAAATAAGTGGATAAAGATAAATGGAGAAGAAAAAGAAAAACAAGAAATGGGAAGAGAATCTATTTCCTCAGTGCTGTAAGAGTTTATTATAAAATATTATTTATTAGATCCTGCCAGGTTTTGAAAAAATTCTGCACAGATCCTCTAACTGAGAATTAGATTTTTTCCAATTTAGAGATGGGATTCTTCCAGCAAGTCTGTGTGCCTGCCACTAGTGTAGTAAAGCCAATCACAGTTTGTTTGTCCTTCTCCACTTTGGAAGTAACACCAACACAGCTGTTAATGGATTAGGAGGGCTTGTGACACAATGGCTGTCTGAAAGGCACTTAAAAAATTTTGTCCAGAATGATGTTAATTTGGTGCAGGTCCAGAACATGTGACTCAGTGAGGCTGGGACGTGACTGCAGCATTCGCAGGTTGGATCTTGCCCGGGAAACATTTTGGACAATTTTAAGCGAGACAGATGTGCTTGATATATAATTTTGACTTGAATAATTGTATGCTTTGCGCATAGGGAGCTTGAGTGAATTCTCTGCATTGCTACCTTCCACTCCTTTTCTGATATGTTGAGCGATAGATCTTTTTCCCAGTGTCCTCTTGGATCTTTGAAAGGGAAGGACTGTAAAATAATTTTATATATTGCAGAAATGCTGCCCGAGTCCTCGAAACTGAGCAATATTTTTTTCCAGCATAGAGGAATATGTGAGATGAAATTTTGTTGATAAAGAGCTTTATTTTTACTTGTGATATTTACCCCTAGGTATCTAAACTGATCTGCAATGATAAAAAGGAAGGTGTCCATTCTGATATTGTATGCTTGAGAATTATTGGAAAGAGCACACTTTTATTCAAATTAATTCTGAGACCAGAGATGTTTTGAAATTCTGTAAGTGCTGTTAAGACTGCAGGCACAGTATTTTGTGGGTCTGATATATACAGTACCAAATCATCTGCATATAGAGAAATTTTCTGTACAAGTCCTTCTCTGATAATCCCCTTATCTGATAAGCATTTTGGCAGTGGTTCAATGGCGATTGCAAATAGCAGTAGTGGCAAGGGGCATAATACAAACTGAAGCTCTTGGATTGGTATACAGTAGTTTGATCCATGCACAAATGTTCGGGCCAAACCCAAATGTTTCTAATATAGTAAAAAGGTAGCTCCATTCAATCATGTCGAATGCTTTTTCTGCATCCAACGATATCATCATCTCTGGGGTGTTTGACTTTGCTGGTGAATATATTACATTAAACAGGCGTCGAAGATTGGAAGCGAAGTGTCGGCCTTTAATAAATCCAGTTTGATCTTGTAATATTACCGAAGGCAGCACTTTCTCCATCCTTCTAGCTAGGACTTTGGAGAGTATCTTAACATCATTATTCAGAAATTGGTCTGTATGATGTACATTGTATTAAGTCCCTATTTGGTTTAGGAAAGATGGTGATTAATGCTTGGCAAAACATTTGAGGTAGAATTTGATTGTCTCTAGCTACTTTAAATGTTGCTAATAAGAGGGGAGCTAGCAGAGTAGAGAATTTCTTATAAAAATTCTACAGGGTAGCCATTAGGGCCTGCTGCTTTCCTGCTTTGAAGTGACTTTATAGCATCTGGTAATTCTGATAGCGGCAAAGGCTTATCCAGTTCCTCTGCACTAAGAGTATCTATTTGTGGCATCTTTAATGTATCCAGAAATACATTAGATTGTGTGTTGTCTTCATTAAACTCGGTAGAATATAAGGACTTATAGTAATCTCTGAATGTGTGCATAATAATAATAAATTTTATTTATATTGCACTTTGAGATTGCTAAAATATAAAGTGCTACAGAGTCAAAAATAAGAGTCTATAAAAATACTTTAACAAAAAGTCTTTCTAAAGAGATGAGTTTTTAGATTTCATTTAAAACATCAGTCACTGTGGGGCTCTCAGGTAATCAGGGAGGGCATTCCAAAGCTTCGGCGCCACAGATGAAAAAGTCCTATCACCCATGCTGCTGAGCTTAGTTCTGGGGACTTGGAGGGTGTTTATGTGTACAGAGTGGAGGGTATGTGAGGAAGTATAAGGAGTGAGAAGTTCCTGTAGGTAAAGAGGTGCATGTCCATAAATGCACTGATGGTTGAGAAAGGAGACCCTTGCACTCTATTCTGAGCTGGACAGGGAGCCAATGAAGAGTTTTCAAGATGAGGTGATGTGATCGCGCATTCACAACCTCATCAGGATCCTAGCAGCGCTGTTCTGAATATACTGAAGTGTCTGGATACACTTACCTGGAATCCAGATTAGGAGTGCAATACAGTAATCCAGCCTGGAAGAGATAAAGGCATGGACGAGCTTCTCTGCATCTACCAGGGTGAGTGTTGGGCGTAGTTTGGCGATGTTCTTAAGATGGTAAAATGATGACTTACAGAGGTGTTTGATGTGGGTGTCAAAGGTGAGTTGTGAGTCCATTTTAACACCCAAATTGGTAACAGATGTGGAAAGAGGGATATTTTGACCAGAGAAAGTGATACTGGTGATAGTAGAAGAACAGAGATGGTGCGGTGTACTAACTAAGATGGCTTCTGTTTTTGAAATGTTCAGCTGAAAGAAGTTGATTATATTTTTATGGTCAATGATTTTATCTTCGTTTGTGTTGGTGATTGCATTGCGAACTTCTTGCTGGTAGATTTGTTGAGCTAAGAGCTTATTAGCTTTCTCTCCATGTTCATAGTAATGATGTCTTGATTTAAAAATTAGTTGTTCAGTTGTCTTTGGTTGTTAAGATGTTGAGCTCTGAATGCAGAGCCTGCCTTTTCCTATGAAGAGCCTCACTTGGACACCTGGCATGTTCTTCACCTATTCTAGTAATTTTGCTGGTAAGCTCCGATAGCTTATTGGTTTTTAATTTATTTATATGGGAAAGATATGAAATAATCTGTCATCTTAAGAAGGCCTTCAGAGTTTCCCAGCATATTTCTGTAGATACCTCTGTGGATGTATTTGTCTCTAGGAAGAAAATTATTTGTTTGGATATAAATTCTGTACAGTTCTCGTCTGCTAATAGAAGCGGGTTAAGACATCTGCGAGATGAGTGTGTGGGGCATAATGATTTTAGCTCAAAGATCAGAGGGTCATGGTCAGAAATAACAATAGCGTCATACTTGCAAGATTTAACCATAGACAAGAAATTATCATCTATAAAAAAATAATCAATTCTTGAGTAGCAATAATGCACTGGTGAGTAGAAGGAATATGTTCTTGAGTTTGGGTTTAGAAATCTCCAGGGGTCTGATAGGTTGTGGTCATTTAAAAACTGTGTAATTGTCTTTGCAATGTTATATGTCATCCCCCCTGTGACAGGAGTCCTATCTAAGAGTGGATTTAAAACACAATTAAAGTCCCCAGCCATTATAATTTTATGAGTGTCCACATTGGGAATGGATGCAAAAACATTTTGTATGAATTACCTATCATCCACATTGGGTGCATAAACATTTATCAAAATCACTTTATAGTTAAATAAGTTGCCCATGATAATCACATATCTCCCTTCAGGATCAGATACTACATCGGATACTAGAAATGAGACTGTTATATGTATGAGAATTCCCACTCCTCTAGTTTTCTTTGTAAAAACTAGAATGGAACATTCGGCCAGTCCAGTCTTTCTGCAGCCGGAACTGATCCTTGCTTAATAAGTGGGTCTCCTGTAAAAATACTATTTTAGCGTTTAGACCTGTTAGGTGAGAGAATACTTTCTTTCTCTTTAATTCATGATTCAGGCCTTTAACATTCTAGCTCACAAAGTTAACTGTTCATTCAAGGAGACATTGCTTCTGAACTTTTTTGTCATTTTGTAGTCTTAACTGGAAGTGAGACAGCTTTAACCTTAACTTCCTTTTTTCCCATGAGTTATTGTCATGCAGCCTATTGTTACAATGGTAGTTATCATTATTAGGGTTAAAAGGGTTTCTCTCCACCCCTTATCCCCCCACCATTTTACCTCCCCACGTGAGGCTGGACCCCACTTCACAAAGTCCCAGTCCTCTGACATACCTAAAGACGGAGCACGTCCAAAACAAAACAAGCCCCCAAGCAGCGGCATTTGAGGATTAAAAAGTAGAGATATCTATTGCCGATAAAGTCTAAATACTATAAGCATAAAATATAATCGGGCGACACGGTGGCGCAGTGGGTAGCCTCACAGTTAGGAGACCCGGGTTCGTTTCCCGGGTCCTCCCTACATGGAGTTTGCATGTTCTCCCCGTGTCTGCGTGGGTTTCCTCCGGTTTCCTCCCACAGTCCAAAGACATGCAGGTTAGGTGCATTGGTGATCCTAAATTGTCCCTAGTGTGTGCTTGGTGTGTGTGTGTGTGTGTGCCCTGCGGTGGGCTGGCGCCCTGCCCGGGGTTTGTTTCCTGCCTTGCGCCCGTGTTGGCTGGGATTGGCTCCAGCAGACCCCCGTGACCCTGTAGTTAGGATATAGCAGGTTGGATAATGGATTGATGGATAAAATATAATCTTCAGCAGGCTTGAAATATTAAGACAGTAAACCCAGGGAGTGGGGTTAAAAAATGGCCCTGGATAAGCATAGTAAACCCTAAAGCAATAATAACAATAAACCAAGGGTATGATGTTAAACAGTATCCTTTAGAATAGTTAAAAACAAAAAAAATTAAAAATAAAATAAAAAAAACTACTTTAATTTCTTCCACACATACGCCTATAATTGTAATTAAATCATAAACAAAAATTGTCAAAAAGGATGTATAATTATGGTACCCGTATTGTTGCAAGCGGATCAGACAGCAGGTAATATCTTCTTACCATACCATGACAGGATGCGACTCACTATCTTATTTCAAAAAAGTGTCAGGATCAGCTTTCTTAATTCCTTTTCTGCTTCTTCCGTGGAGGAGAAGATGTGATATTTGTCTTCAATTTCCACTTTCAGTTTGGCAGGATACAAGAGGTTTTATCTGATATCAGCTTTCTGTAACCGCTGTTTAATGTTGTAAAAAGCTGCACGTTTAGCAGCTGTTGAGGGTGAGAAATCAGGGAAAATACGAATGTGGCTATTTTAAAATATAATCTCTTGTTTGTGTCCGAGAAGTGCAATTACATTAAGCTTAAATTGTAATCTCTCGAAGCGGACAATTAAAGACCTAGGTTTAGAGATATTTGATCCACGTATGCGATAAGCTGCCGCCATTTATTTATTTACATAAAACCATTCATAAATTGCATCCGATGACACCGTAAAGAGAAGATATGAGGGTATTACACATTGATAAAGGGGAAAAAAAGACTTGAAAACCAGCAACAATATTCAAGCATTTTCTCAACATATATAATACCTCATCCGTCACTTCATTTCTGCCACATGGCTGCTCTTCCTGCTCCCCAGGATGGATGCCCTGTTTGCCAGCGTGATCCGTCTCATTGGGTGGCTGCTCTTGTTTCTCAACTTTTGCATCTATAAAGTCCTCACTGCTACCATTAGCTTCACTGGAGTTCTTCTTGGCAGACTTCAGTTTATTTCCATGTGATTCTTTTTTGACATCAGTTACCTGAATGAGTAAAACAGAACACAAAAATAATAAGTCAGATGTGCAAATCTAATGGAGAACCTCCTGAGGACCAATTATAATAACAGAAGTAACCTGACAAACTGGAGGTGGCCATTCAGTCCATCAAGCCCATTTATTTAGCTAATAGCTAATCTGTCCTAATATCTCACTCAGATCCTTCTTAAAGGTTGTCAAGGTTTCTGCTTTAACTCCATGTTTAGGTTGTCCCACAACTGTTTGCCTAAAAAGTGCTTCCTGTCTTCAGTCTTAACTGCACTTCCATTTCATTTCCACTGGTGTTCTTCAGTACACAATTTACCCTAAAGCTGAAAGAATACTGCTAGATCTACTTCATCAATGTCTTTTGAAAAATTTGAAGCCATGGATTAAGTCTGCATGAGGTCTCATTTGCTCAAAACTGAACAGGTTTAATTCTCAGAGTCTCTGTCTCTGGGACATGGAGAAGGATGTGCCGGTTTCACTGCACCCATGTTTTATTCTTTCCTGAATGAAGACAAGTAAACCCCATGTTTGCAAAAAAATGATCTGATCTTCAGGACACATATAAATTCTGAAACTTAGAACATGGTACCAGGTGTGCACGCTATTGAATTGTTAGCAAAATCAGTGTTGACTGGAAGCAAATTCCAAACTAAACACCTCTGTCATCTTGGCAATGAATAGGTTTCCCTTGGGCACCCCAAATCTTTTTGGGTATTTTTATTTCCAGTTTATGTAGCACTCATGTGCACCTCCAAGTAATATAAAATGTAATACTAATTGTAACTTTATTAAAAAAAAAATAATAATTCAAAGCACTCAATCTTAACTAAAGAAATGTGGTATTCGGATTCTACTACTAACATACATACACAAATTTCACAACTGCATTGACATGATTCTGCGGTATTTTACACCACAGACCTAATTTTTATACTAGATTTGTAATTTTATTTTTTTAAATATATATTTTAAAAAATTTTGGGTTGAGACGTGACCTTCTCAGAGACACTTTAACTTCCCGCAAGACAAGGCAGTGAGACAAAGGCTTTTAAATGTTCGAAGCACCGCACGAGATGCAGATCACACAGCAAGCCAACAGCAGACTGAGCACAGAGGAGGTTTTGAAAAAAAAAAAATTGTTTCCCATGGTATCACTGTTTAAGAAAGGGTTTCGGAGGAGCGACCACATCTCCTTAGCATGCATTCAGCCCCCCTCTTCACAACGCGAGCAGCAGAGACGCAAATTGGCTGGCACATTGCAAAATCCCCGGGGGTCGGTTGTGAGCGAACGAAGCAAGCAGGGGGCAATGCCCCCTAGTATATGTATATACATACAGTGGTGTGAAAAACTATTTGCCCCCTTCCTGATTTCTTATTCTTTTGCATGTTTGTCACACAAAATGTTTCTGATCATCAAACACATTTAACCATTAGTCAAATATAACACAAGTAAACACAAAATGCAGTTTTTAAATGATGGTTTTATTATTTAGGGAGAAAAAATCCAAACCTACATGGCCCTGTGTGAAAAAGTAATTGCCCCCTTGTTCAAAAATAACCTAACTGTGGTGTATCACACCTGAGTTCAATTTCCGTAGCCACCCCCAGGCCTGATTACTGCCACACCTGTTTCAGTCAAGAAATCACTTAAATGGGAGCTGCCTGACACAGAGAAGTAGACCAAAAGCACCTCAAAAGCTAGACATCATGCCAAGATCCAAAGAAATTCAGGAACAAATGAGAACAGAAGTAATTGAGATCTATCAGTCTGGTAAAGGTTATAAAGCCATTTCTAAAGCTTTGGGACTCCAGCGAACCACAGTGAGAGCCATTATCCACAAATGGCAAAAACATGGAACAGTGGTGAACCTTCCCAGGAGTGGCCGGCCGACCAAAATTACCCCAAGAGCGCAGAGACAACTCATCCGAGAGGTCACAAAAGACCCCAGGACAACGTCTAAAGAACTGCAGGCCTCACTTGCCTCAATTAAGGTCAGTGTTCACGACTCCACCATAAGAAAGAGACTGGGCAAAAACGGCCTGCATGGCAGATTTCCAAGACGCAAACCACTGTTAAGCAAAAAGAACATTAGGGCTCGTCTCAATTTTGCTAAGAAACATCTCAATGATTGCCAAGACTTTTGGGAAAATACCTTGTGGACTGATGAGACAAAAGTTGAACTTTTGGAAGGCAAATGTCCCGCTACATCTGGCGTAAAAGGAACACAGCATTTCAGAAAAAGAACATCATACCAACAGTAAAATATGGTGGTGGTAGTGTGATGCTCTGGGGTTGTTTTGCTGCTTCAAGACCTGGAAGGCTTGCTGTGATAGATGGCACCATGAATTCTACTGTCTACCAAAAAATCCTGAAGGAGAATGTCCGGGCATCTGTTCGTCAACTCAAGCTGAAGCGATCTTGGGTGCTGCAACAGGACAATGACCCAAAACACACCAGCAAATCCACCTCTGAATGGCTGAAGAAAAACAAAATGAAGACTTTGGAGTGGCCTAGTCAAAGTCCTGACCTGAATCCAATTGAGATGCTATGGCATGACCTTAAAAAGGCGGTTCATGCTAGAAAACCCTCAAATAAAGCTGAATTACAACAATTCTGCAAAGATGAGTGGGCCAAAATTCCTCCAGAGCGCTGTAAAAGACTCATTGCAAGTTATCGCAAACGCTTGATTGCAGTTATTGCTGCTAAGGGTGGCCCAACCAGTTATTAGGTTTAGGGGGCAATTACTTTTTCACACAGGGCCATGTCGGTTTGGATTTTTTTTTCTCCCTAAATAATAAAAACCATCATTTAAAAACTGCATTTTGTGTTTGCTTGTGTTATATTTGACTAATGGTTAAATGTGTTTGATGATCAGAAACATTTTGTGTGACAAACATGCAAAAGAATAAGAAATAAGAAAGGGGGCAAATAGTTTTTCTCACCACTGTATATGTAAGAATGGTACCAGAACATCCTCTGACAGCAACTTCTCCCAGCTATCCAAGAACAGTTTTGTGACCAACAATGAACAATCCAGCATTATGGAGCACTGGGCCAGAAGGCAAAAGTGAAAAATAAGTGGCTCAGGAAACAAAATATCGAAATGTTGGGTCCACAGCCAGGAAACTCCCCAGACCTTTAATCCCATTGAGAATTTGTGGTCAATCCTCAAGAGGTGGGTGGACAAACAAAAACCCACAAATTCTGATAAACTCCAAGCTTTGATGATACAAGAATGGGCTGCCATCAGTCAGGATTTGGCCCAGAAGTTGATTCACAGACAGCATGCCAGGGCGAACTGCAGCGGTCTTGAAAAAGAAAAAAGGGTCAACACTCAAATAGTGACTCTTTGCATAAATGTAATGTCATTGTCAATAAAAGCCTTTGAAACTTCTGAAATGCTTGTAATTCTACTTCAGTACACCATAGAAAAAAAGACAAAAAGATCTGAAAACACTGACGCAGTAAACTTTGTGAAAACCAACACTTGTGTCATTCTCAAAACTGTTGGCCATGGCTGTAGAATGAAAAGAAAATATTTTACATTAGTGAGTTTGGGGTGGGTAAGAGACATCTGACAGGAAGGGCCACGAGGCCTAGTAGGTTGACTTTTTCCCAAAAATTCTCTTGGACACAATTGTATTTTCCTATATTCTCCTCTCTGCATGTTTGTTTATTTAGTATGACTACTTTATTTAGCAAAACCTTGGGTCTAAATCATGTCATTCTGTGTATGGAGGTCAGCTTGTCAGTACCCACTGCTGTTTTCAGTACTAAATTCCAGTGTCTTTCTCTGCTTTCTAGTTGTATTCTGGGATTGGAGGTCACTTTGTGAATGACCTGTCCAGTCCACAATATTAAAAAAAAATCAGTCACTTCCTCCCCGCTTTTTAATTTCAAAATAAACACATGACTATTTAGAATTATAATAGATATGTTGATCTGTAAAAATATTGCAAAGTTTGCCATCTATAAATTATCTTTCTATAACAGATTCAAATTTGTTACCTGCTCCAGTATCATATAAATATTGCAAGGATGGTCGCCCTGATCCTTGCAGCAGCAGACAATGGATTCGTGACGAAGGTTCTCCTTAACATCCAAGGTTACCATCTCTTGTGACTTCCCAGTATTGGAGGTAGCCAAATGAGGGTCAGGGATTGTGGCCAGCCCATTTTCTACCTAAAATTAAAACAGAAATTAATTATAAAAAAACGGGCAACGCAGAAATTTTAAGTTAAAACGTTTATTAAAATTGTCCTAAAACAAAATTAAAAATGAGCAAAAGCATCACTAATTTTGTGATTTCCCTAAACTGAAATCTGCTGCACTTGTTACGGTTATGAATTTCAAATGCATGACAACAGTCAGTGGGACCAACAAACAATGAAAAGAGGTACAGGAGGACAAACGTCCCAAAACATGCAGACCACTTAGAGCCTGCAAAAGACTAAAAAGGGAACGCATGATGGTAGGGACCCTGAACCCAACAACCAAGGAGCATTCAGAGACAGCACTTAGCACTAACACCAGGGTTTTGGAGACATTTATGGGTTTAAACCATATTGCTCAAGGCAACCCACAAGGCGAGTGTGCTCCAAACAGACACGGTACACCTCAACAGTTTCACAACTCACTATTCATATACCACCTGCATAACGAGACATCACTACTAACCGCATCTGTGGAAAGAAGTGCATTGAAACTCATGAAATGACAGATACAATCAAGCACAGAGAAGAGGCGCATCTGTAATGTTCCTTGGGAAACTGACCTAGTCAGTGGTGAATGACGACAATGAGTAGCAATGGTTGGTCCAACTAGCATGTCAGATAGATGCCTTCTAAGTGAGTGCAGTATACTCCCTGAGATAAAGGTGGGTAAATCAAACTCACCATATTTAATTTAGATACAAGGCCTTTAGAATATATTTAGACCCCTTCCCTCGTTCACATTTTGTTGTTATGTTGCAGCCTTATGCTAAAACCATTCAAAGTTTTCCCCCCAAATCCAGACACTCAACACTTCAGAATGTGAAAGCAAAAACATGATTTTAGAGGGGAAAAAAGACATTTGATACAAGTATTCAGATCCTTGACCCAATATGAGGACTTTGTGGGTTTGATGGGACAAGGGCACACAACTGAATTTGTTCCATTTGCTGTAGATCCTCCCAAGCTTCGTCAGGATGGACAGAGACCATCAGTGGACAGCTATTGTCAGGTCTTAACCAAAGAGATTTTCCATTGGGTTCAAGTTTGGGATATTCAGAGAGTTGTCCCTAAGCCATTTCTCTTTTCTTTATGTGAAGGGGTATTGTCATTTTAGAAATTTAACCTATGGTCCACAGTAGTCAGAAGCAAGTTTTCATCAAGGATGTCTCTGTACTTTGCTCTATTCCGCTTTCCCTCAGTCCTGCCTGGTGTCCAAACCCAGAGCATAATGGCACCACCACACTTCACTATTGCAGTGGTATTACACAGGTGATGAGATATGCCCGATTTCCTCCAGACATGGCCAGCTGGTTCAATGATAGTTTCATCAGACCAGAGAATCTTAGTCATAGTCTGGGAGCACTTTAGTTGTACTTTTGCAAACTCCAAATGGGCTTTCATGTGTTGTCCAAAAACTTTGCCATAAAGCCCAGATTATTGGAGTGCTGCAGTGGTGGTTGTCCTTCAGGATGTTTCTCTGGATCTCAGCTGTACTGACTATCAAGTTCTCTCTTTCCAAGGCCCTTCTCCTCCGATTACTCAGTTTGGCCGAGTGGCTGTGGTTATTCCAAACTTACTCCCTTTGAGAATTGTGAAGGCCACTATGCTTCTTGTAGCCTGCCTCAGATCCATGCCACAACACAATCCTGCCTCTAAGCTCGGCAAGCTTTTCCTAAAAACCTCATAGTTTTTGTCTGAAACCATGAAATACATTATTCAACTTTGGGACCATCCTAATCATGTGCAAACAATTGAACTGATGACGGGTGGACTTCAAACAAGGTTTAGAAGCATGTCAATGATAACCAATAGAATGCGATGCACCGGAGCCAAATTTCAGCTTTCTTTGTAATGGGTCTGAATAGTTGCGTCAATCTGATAAGAAATAAATGTAAAAAATTATCTTTTCATTTTGTCATTCTAGGGCATTGAGTGCTGCTGGATGAAGGCAAAAAAATATTTTAGCACAATTCTGAAACAAAATGTTAAAAAAAAAAAAAACAAAAGAAAACTGAAGGGTCAGAATACTCTTTGAAAATCTCACTATTGGTGGAAAAAGCAAAAGAAAATCAACTTATAATTTCTTTGCTGCAGTGAAGGCACAGGCTCTTCTGACTGAAGACTCCAAAGTGACCTAATTTATTATTTAATGATTTGTCCAGGGTGGCAAGGTGGCGCAGTGGTAGCGGTGCTGCCTCGCAGTTAGGAGACCCGGGTTCGCTTCCCAGGTCCTCCCTGCGTGGAGTTTGCATGTTCTCCCGTGTCTGCGTGGTTTCCTCCGGGCACTCCGGTTTCCTCCCACAATCCAAAGACATGCAGGTTAGGTGGATTGGTGATTCTAAATTGGCCCTAATGTGTGCTTGGTGTGTGGGTGTGTTTGTGTGTGTCCTGCGGTGGGTTGGCACCCTGCCCAGGATTGGTTCCTGCCTTGTGCCCTGTGCTGGCTGGGATTGGCTCCAGCAGACCCCCGTGACCCTGTATTCGGATTCAGCGGGTTAGAAAATGGATGGATGGATGATTTGTCCTGATTGCATTACTCAAATGTACCATTTCCACATTAGATTGTCATGACATATGATTAAACTGTAAATGAGTAGGTCTTGTCTATACTTAATCTGGGATGGGCCCATTACAAAATACTAAACTGTTTTTAAGGACAGACATGTCAAGTACTGCAATGCTGCAAACTGAATGTCAATCGGCTTATGGAATCATCACACAGAATCAAGAAGGCAAAACAATTGCATAATCATAGAATCAACTACGCTCAGATATTAGACTGTAGTCCTCTTAAATCAGGCCAGAGAGTAGTGGAAATCGAACAATGCAGAACTAACACTTACTGGAAAGCATCTGCACAGAGGAAAACACTGTCCTTATGCACACTTTTAGGGGTTATTTCTACAATGACAGTTAAATTAACACATGTAACAAAAACCTTCCATGAACAGCTCATTTTCAATCATTAATAAAATATAACGCATCTGACATTCTAACTTGGTTTATCTGGCCCAAACAAATGACCAAATTCTGACTGAGGACGCACATTCACAGCAGATGCAGATTAGCTGCCACAGGTGGATGGCCAAGAGAGACTAAAATCATAATGCGTCTCATTTGCAGGAAGGGCGATTTCAACTGTTATTCTCAAACTGGCATTTTGTAGGAATATGAAATGCCACTATACTTACATAGAAATAATGAAGTCAGAAAATACCTCACGTGAAATTAACTTAATAATACAAACAAGTGCATCTCCACCAACGGCTGTTCAGCACACTTCTGAATAAGTTCAAAAGATTATATTCAACCAAGTCATTATGACATCCATTTTCAAATCCTGCGTAGGGTCACAAGGATGCTGGACCCTATCCCAGCAAGCATAGCAACCATCCCTGTACAGGGCACCAGTACATCACAGGGCCACATGCACAAGCCAACTTAGCAATCCCAACTAATTTCAGAACCAGTTTGGACAAGGACAGACCATTTAACCCAAAAAATGTGTTGCTTATTGTCTCTACATCACCATCACTGGCAAAACCAAAATTAGTTTCAGAAGCGCCTAAGAGTTCACATAAATGGTACTGGAGTCCCAAAGGTTTCAAAATGTTCAGGTACTGATTGACAACTTGTGCTAATTCAGGTTGAGACTCCCATACTTGTTCATAGTTTACCCAAACTTAGTCCCCACACAGAAGTAGGAAAGGACGTCTGTGCTTGATTACCCTTCCCCAAACAACTCGGTCCTGTATCTTCTCTCCATTCGTTCTTCCATTCTCATCACCCTTTTATCCACATATTTATTGTCTCTCCTCATCACATGTTCATACCACTTTAACAAACTTTCTTAGATCTCTCTCCTACTTTGATTGTCTCATTTTTTATTCTGCCCTTTTTTGTAACTCCACACATCCATCTCAACATTCTTGTTTCTGCTACATCCAACTTCTTCTCCTGCTCTTGCTTTACTCCCCAATGTCTCAGCTGCATACACATTTAATGGTCTTATAAAAACCTTACCTTTACCCTTCGTCTTAATTCATCGGATCACTCAACATTCCTAACTAGCCATCCACTGCGTCTCAGCCCGTGTAGTAGTGAAATAGGACAGTGAGGAGGGCCCTGTCCAACTCCCTACTCCTGATGTCACACTTCCCCCTCCCCTCAGCCCGCAACCTCCTGCAAGCAAATTATGATTCTTAGTGCAATGAGAGAAGTCGCAAAATCAACTGGAATGTTCAAGTACATTATAGAAAAAAAACAGATCTAAATCCATTAAAGTAGTTCTCTCGTTCGCTAGCTAAGTGGAAGTAAGGTACACGTCCCAAGGCAAACACGTGAGTGAGGAGGGCCCCAACCCCCTCCCCTCGGCCCGTTGCAGATCTCTTAGATTCGTGCAAATAAATCAGTACCGCAAGAGAACTATGATACTTAGCATGATGAGAGAAGTCGCAAAATCAATCGGAATGTTCAAGCAAGTTATAGAAAAAAACCCAATCTAAATCAGTTAAGTAGTTCTCTGGTGAAAAGTAGACAGAGGATTTTATACAGTGTTTATATATATATATATATATATATATATTATATAAAACTGCTCAAAAAAATTAAAGGAACACTTTGAAAACACATCAGATCTCAATGGGAAAAAGAAATCCTCCTGGATATCTACACTGAGATAGACTGGGTAATGTGTTAGGAACGAAAGGATGCCACATCGTTTGATGGAAATGAAAATGATCAACCTACAGAGCCCTGAATTCAAAGATGCCCCAAAAATCAGAGTGAAAAAATTATGTGGCAGGCTAATCCATTTTGCCAAAATTGAATTGCAGCAACTCAAAATTGTACGCAGCACTTTGTATGGCCCCTGTGTTCTTGTATACATGCCTGACAACATCGGTGCATGCTTCTAATGAGATGACAGATGGTGTTGTGGGGGATCTCCTCCCAGATCTGGACCAGGGCATCACTGAGCTCCTGGACAGTCTGAGGTGCAACCCGGTGGCATTGGATGGACCAAAACATAATGTCCCAGAGGTGTTCTATTGGATTTAGGTCAGGAAAGTGTGGTGGCCAGTCAATGGTATCAATTCCTTCATCCTCCAGGAACTGCCTGCATACTCTCACCACATGAGGCCAGGAATTGTCGTGCACCAGGAGCCACTGTACCAGCATAGGGTCTGACAATGGGTCCAAGGATTTCATCCTGATACCTAATGGCAGCCAAGGTGCCTTTGTCAAGCCTGTAGCGGTCTGTGTGACCCTCCATGGATATGCCTCCCCAGACAATCATTAACCCACCACCAAACTGCTCATGCTGAATGATGTTACAGGCAGCATAATTTTCTCCATGGCTTCTCCAGACCTTTTCACTTCTGTCACGTGCTCAGGGTGAACCTGCTCTCGTCTGTAAAAAGCACAGGGCACCAGTGGTGCATCTGCCAATTCTGGTATTCTATGGCGAATGCCAATCGAGCTGCATGCTGCTGGGCAGTGAGCTCAGGGCCCATTAGAGGACATGGGGCCCTTGGGTCACCCTCATGAAGTCTTTCTGGTTGTTTGGTCAGAGACATTCACACCAGTGGCCTGCTGGAGGTCATTTTGTAGGGCTCTGGCAGTGCTCATCCTGTTCCTCCTTGCCCAAAGGAGCAGATACTGGTCCTGCTGATGGGTTATGGACCTTCCGTGGCCCTCTCCAGCTCTCCTAGAGTAACTGCTTGTCTCCTAGAATCTACTCCATGCCCTTGAGAAAGTGCAGGGAGACACGGCAAACCTTCTGGCAATGACACGTATTGATGTGCCATCCTGGAGAAGTTGGACTACCTGTGCAACCTCTGTAGGGTCCAGGTATCGCCTCATGCTACCAGTAGTGACACTGACTGTAGCCAAATGCAAAACTAGTGAAGAAACAGTCAGAAAAGATGAGGAGGGAAAAAAGTCAGTGGCCTCCACCTGTTAAACAACTTCCTGTTTTGGGGGTCATCTCATTGTTGCCCCTCTAGTGCATCTGTTGTTAATTTCATTAACACCACAGCAGCTGAAACTGATTAACAACCCCCTCTGCTACTTAACTGACCAGATTAATATCCCATAAGTTTCATTGACTTTATGCTATACTCTGATTAAAAAGTGTTCCTTTAATTCTTTTGAGCAGTATATATATATCTATTATAAAAAAAATCTTGGAAGGCTTGGAAGGAGATGATACGTGATCTTATCGGAAGATGATTTAATGTCCCGCGAGAGACACTTTAACGTCACGCAACACAAGGCAGTGAGACAAAAGGACAGCTGCTGTACAGGCTTTTAAATGATCGATGTGCAGCAAGACAAGCAAAACACAAAGCAAGGCAGCAACAGCATAAAGACAGCAGCTGATCAGACCACATCTCTTCAGCGTGCATTCAGATAGCAAACAACAGGAGAGGCAGACACAAAGTGGCTGTAGTGTAGCACACCCGGGAGAGGAATGGGGGGTTGTTGGAGGTAATTCGGTGAGCGAAGCGAGCAGGAGGCAAAGCCCCCTAGTGTGTGTGTGTGTGTGTGTGTGTGTGTGTGTGTGTATGTGTATATATATCTATACTAATAAAAGGCAAAGCCCTCACTGACTCACTCACTCACTCACTGACTGACAAACTCATCACTAATTCTCCAACTTCCCGTGTAGGTAGAAGGCTGAAATTTGCCAGGTTTATTCCTTACAGCTTACTTACAAAAGTTAAGCAGGTTTCATTTCGAAATTCTACGCCTAACGGTCATAACGGTTGACAACGTCCGCCATGTTGAACTTTCTTTTTTATGGCCCCATCTTCACAAAATTTGGTAGGTGGCTTCCCTGCGCTAATCGAAACCAATGTACGTACTTATTTCGGTGGTGTGATGCCACTGTTGGCCGCCATATTGAACTTTTCAACGGTCTTTGTTACTTATGGGCCCATCTTCAAGAAATTTGGTACGCGGGTTCCCAGCGCTAACTGAATCCTAATTACGCATATATATACGTCCATAGCCTGCAGCTCGGTCACCGTGTGAGGTGGCGTTGGGTCCCCCATCCCAACGCCTCCCACATTGTTGTAAGGCCTTCCGTCGCTCCAGTCTCTACATTACCTTCCTTGCTTCGCCACGGGATTCACGTCTCCCTGCTGATAACTACAGCCTTTTTATTTAATCCACGGCTTCTCCCCCGTTTTATTGTTCATTTATTACGATTATAGTTATTGTGTAGGTATTTTAGACTTACTCTACATTGTTCATGTACCCATTTCCTTTATCATTCCAACCATACTCCCATTAACATGTCTATCGAGGTAATCATCATCAATCAAAGAACTGTCACTTACCGAGTGGTTTCCATGCCCGGAGATGGCACCTACCTTTTCCATTCTCTTTGTTACATATTGCACGGCCATATCAGACTCACTCTTGATATCCGGAGGAACATTCTGTCTTATGTATTGAATGACAGGGACAGGTTCAAGGTGTGGACTGATGATGGTACAGGAGATAATTATACTACACAGGAGCACTATAAGAGTGAAATGCTTAAGCCCTTCACCTATGCATCTGCATGTGAGTTGATGGCTGCTGCTGAATTGTTCGGTTGTCGCTTTCAAGTGTACCGAAATGGCCAAATATTTTACACCTTTCGACAACCGCCAATGCCTCTTAAACATCTTAGATTGACAGGTGACGATTTCAGTAGTGGACACTTTGATGTTTATGAATGTTTAAACTCTCAAAAGCTGGATGTGATGTTATCGATGAAACCGGTTGTATACTTACAACGCTTGACAGATGCCGAATGTCACTTCAACACAAGTCCTACAAATACTGTCGTAATTGAAACAAACCATGAAACTCAAACCGATTATGACAGCAGCAATCCAAGCTGTGAGATTTGAAACAAGATTACTGTTCACATGGCCAATCGTACGTTGCATGCTCAAGAGTAAGCTCAGCGCACTGCTTGGTCATATTACAACCGGAGGGCCGAACTCACAATGTGGTATACAAAGAGATCCTTAACAAATAATTATTGGTATATTTTCATTCAGTTTTTCTTCTTAATAAAAATTTTAAGGCAGTACTTTTTGCTAGTCTATATGCGGCGTATATATATATATGGAGAAGAGACGTTTTCTTCCAAATGTTCCATTCACACTGCACTCTGCGAGTTATCTCGTCAACTAATTGTCATCTTGGGATACCACTATTCCTAGATATTTGCAGTTATCCACTATTTTCTATAGCTCACCCTGTAGGCTAACTTCTGAATCCTGACATTAAACCTCATATGTTATCTTCTTCCTATTTATCATCAATCCTCTAGTTTCCAAAGCCCTTTTTCCATGTTTCCAATGTCCTCTTTACTTCCTCCTTCCTGGTGTCACACAACACAATGTCATCAGCAACAGGACTGCACCAAGGGGATTGGTCTTTTATCCAAAGACACAACACATCCATGTCCAGACTAAAGAGGTGAGAGGACTTAGAGGATCCCTGGCGTTGAATTCCTCTAACTGGGATCTTGTCCGTTACCACAACACTGCTTTTAATCAGAGTCCTCACTCCTTCACACATCCTCCCTTACTTTTCTGGTCCTTTCTCTCTCATCCACCAACTGACTGCTTGACACACTATAATAAGAGTTTACCAAATCAATAAAATGCATTTGTGAACCTTTGTTTGATACTTCCCTATAAAATACATATAAATTAAGCAATCAAGGGGGCCAAACTAGCCCAATGTGGTGCCATTCCTAGGGCCCAGATAAACAGAGAGGGGGTTTGTGTCAGAAAGGGCACCCCAGCTGTAAAACTTTAGCCACAGTGTTAATGAGGGAATCTGTTTACACAGCTTCAGAAATTGCCCAAATTTAATTTAATTGACTCATTTACTATGTAAAAAATGACTTGAAGAGACTAGTGCCTACATGATTTGCCACATCTCTAAAATACTTTTAAAATCAAAAAAAGAAAAAGTTTTAGGAAGCTGCATTAAATATTTGGATCAAGACAGACGGGCTATACTCAAAAACGATCACTTGTCAATTTTCCCTGGCTGTTAAATATATCAACTCCTTCTTATAGCTTATTTTCCAAATCACTTCTTCCATGCAAAGCCTAACCTGGCTATGCAGAGTGCCAGGCAGTAATCTACACCAGACCAGGCCTCCCTGATGCATTAACTCAAATTGGGAAAATGTTGAGACAAAGAAATAAATTGAGAAGTTATCTGTCCCCAGTGACATTCTCTCTGTGTGGGTTTCCACCTACGTTCGAAAGATAGTACAGATCAGGTTGAATGGTGGATCTGAATTAATCTATCCTGTCAATGCACTTACTAAATACGTTAAATGTTCTTTTACATTTAAACTTGGGTTTCTTCCTACCTATCCTAAATTTGTTGCTTCGATCTTATGTAGACAATGCTCACACATTGTTCAAAATGGTGGTTTGAAAACAAAAACTGGATTCCGTCATCTTTATACTCACTCTTCTCTTTTTATTCTTCCTGTTCCTCCTCTTCTTAATCTTGTCGTTCTCATTTTCTTCATTTTTTTCTTCAGAGTACCCATCCAAATCTTTTTTGGCCTCCTCTGTAGGGGTTTCCTCCGAGTCAAGTGTCAACTTGCTCTTCTGACCCTCCTTTTCTTCTTGATCTTCACAGCTCCCAATTTGATCACCTACATTTTCCTCAACCCGACTATAAATGAGATATCCCAGATAGGACAGTATAAGACTGCCAGCAAGGAAGTACATGTAACCAGCAAATTGAAGGGAAGTCACCAGGCCTCCAATACCCTGACTCTCATAAGACCACAGCATTCTTACAAAATATTAAACTATCCAGGCAGAGACTGATAATAAACTTGGTCAGTTCTCTCTTTAAGGAGGATAAGAAAATGACAAGTCCCACCCACATTAGTGTAAGAGCAGCATGGGGATAGGATAATGAGGAGAAGGGACGGGTTTAGTGAACAGTCACTCATTACATTCCAGGACTGGAAGAGGAGAAAAATTGCAGTAAATTTAAATACATTTTATATGAGATAACAACAACTAACTAAAAAAAATGATTCCTGAAGAATGTAGAATGTTGCTTCACGCTGTAGTCTAAACTAATGTGGACAACCAAAATCCAAAGCACCCCTTTTGCAAAGATGCTGTGGTACGGACTAATCCATTCTTTCAACATTCCATTAGATTGGGGTGATGCCATCTTAAAAAGTTGAAAGGATGTATGCCATATTTCCCCTATCATCACACAGCAGGCAAAGTGTCCCCACTTTCTCCCCTTTGCATCCTCACTGGGGTTGGAAGGATATCAAACTGACAGCACCAGGTATGATATACAGAATGGTTCCATCTTCCATTGGTCTTCCCACAAGATCTTTATCGGGGGGAGGTCCAACCTTGTCGTGGCTCCTTATAGCCCTAACTCGATGGTCCCAACTCTCCTCCTCAATGTTCCTCACCTCCCCTTAGATCACTAAACTCATTTCCCTTGTACTTGATAATCCCCAATCACTGTCTTCCATGGCCTATGTTGCCAATGATGTCCCCAAATTTAAGTGAACTCTTAGCCTGGGCTACAGCAGCACCAGTATCCCACTTGCACTCTGATCTTATAACTGACTTCACCAACTCCTTCCTTTTTAGAATCCATATAGATACTAACTTAAATTTAACAATTTTGAACCGCTCACTAATGGATGACAAGGGTAGCTGTAGCTGATCCGAACTTGTGTACAGTTCAACAAATGCGAAGTTAAGAGGGATTCTACACCACCAGCAAAGGTCCTTCATTATCATCTTCTTTAGTCCTAATATATAAAGTGTCACATAATTCTAAGCAGCGATTCATGTTGCTCAAACCATGCCTTGAACTTCCCCATCAAGCCAGACATACCAATGATCGTAAGCCAATCCTCTGCTTGTTTCTCAGTGCTGCAGAGGTTATCCTTATCTGACATATTGGTCTGCCTGAAAAAAACACCTTCTCCTTGTTAATGTGCAAGCACAGCTTTCACTGTTTGAATTTCCATACTGGATAAACCATGAGGTTTTTTAGCTTTCTTATGTTGTAAAAGCTAGATATGATGATACATATAGATCAAAGTTGGCAAAAATCATATTCAAAAATTTTGTTTTTTTCCCTAAGAAGATGGAAAGAGCAATGCCAACTTTGCAAACACTGAGTGTGGTAGATTTTTTACACCATCCCAACATGTTTGATTTTATTATACTGGGACTGCAGAGTACATAGGTTATACCATAGCTCACGTTCTGAAACTTTCATGTTTCAACTGATACAGATTTTAAAACATTACTCTCATAAGGGATTGTTGATAATCTCATACATACATACATTTTGAAACCAGTTTAACCTAAATCAGAGTAATGGAGAGAACACTGCTTATCCTGGCAACAACCCTGGACTAGGAACCTGTCATTTGCAGGACTGATTTGCAATTAGCAGTTAATTAACCTGCATGTCATTGAGAATGAGGGAGTGACACTGTAGCACTGAATGGAAACCCAAACAGGACGACTGTGCAAATGACACAAAATGACCAAGTCTTGGGTTCCCAGAACACTGGAGAACACTAACCACTACACTTCTGCCAAGTACTGTGGATCAGAAAGTATTCTGCCCTCCTCACTTACTGTACACTGTGTTATACATTCAAATTTTAAAAAGGACATACATGTCCTATCTACCAATCAATTTATACTCAATAACCCATAAATGACAAAGCAAAAATGTTTTGACAAAGGTTTGCAAATTTATTCAATATCAAAAAGTGAAAACACTCATTTGTGTAAGTATTCAGAGCATTTGCGGTGGCACTCCTAATTGTGGTTTGGTGCTTCCAGTTTGCTTTTATTCTCCTTGAAATGAGTCTAGACCTTGACTGGAGTTCACCTGTGGAAAACTGAATTGACTGGACATCGTTCAGAAAGGCACTTGTATACTGTAAAAGGTCCCAAAATTCACACTTCAGGTCAGGATAAAAACAAGCTATGAAGTCTAAGGAACTCTTCAAAGACCTACACAATCAAATTCTGGTATAACAAAGAAATGGTGTTTTACCCTTGCCATAATCTAACCGAGTGCTCACAGGAGCACAGTGACCTCTATAATTGAGAAATCAAAGAAATCCGGAACCACTAGGACACTTCCAAAAGCTACAACACATCTGGCCAAACTGAGAAACCAAGTAAGAGGGGATTTGGTCAGGGAGGTGACCAAAAATCCAATGGTCACTCTAACAGAGCTTTAGATGTTCACTACAGAGATGGGAGAACCTGTCAGAAGAACAACAATCTTGGCATCACTCCACTAATCATTTATAGTAGAGTGGACAGACAAAAGCCACTTTCAAGTAAAAAGCAAACTGCAGCCCGCTTGGAGTTTGATGGCATAAGGAAAAGGTTCTATGTTCTGATGATAATACAGACTTCCAGTCTATAAATTTCCAATCCTTTGGCTACCTTATTCTGGTAAGTAACCATTTAAAAGCAGTTCTACACCATCTGTCCAGACCGAAGTGATTTCCTCAGGTGCTTAGCATGCTCACCCTTTCAATTTTTTTGCATTTGCTCTGTAAACACAAATCAGTTTTGGCAGACAAACCATGCATGCCCAACTCGAGTGTTTTGGCATGTAACAAACTTTTAGAAAATATGAAAACGGTAGTCTGGACAGAAAATTTTTGAAATGAAAATGAAGTTGTCAAGTTTATCTGTGTTACTGTTGACTAATACCCAAGTGAACTTTATGCATGACAGTAGCTTCAGAGCAAAGTGAACCAGTCCAGATTGTTGTTTGAGAACTCGAGTCCGATTGGCCATAGAGACTTCAAAGTGTACGTGAAAGGCAAAAACACATTCTTTAGGGTGGGTGTACTCAGTGTGCTTTTTTTCTTGTTACAAGTTTGTGTTTCTTCTCATAAAGACTCATCTGTACAGATAACTGATCAGAGGAAGAGACACACTATATTTTACATGTCAGAAAAAAAAAAAAACACACACACACTTGTAGCCCATAAGCACTCCGATTAAGTTGGTATGCATCTCAATTTTCGAGCAGCACAATTAGACTTTAACAATTTCTTGCAATTATGTTTCAAATTAGAAAACCACCATGGTGCCTGCAACTCTAATTAAAATCACCCACTATATTGTATACCTGCTTTTGGCTTTCTTAATCTTATATTGTTGATTTCACTCCTTGCACAAAGAAACATTTCTCCAAGCGACTCTTATACGTGGTCTTATCAAGCTAGCAAAAATACACTACATTAAAGAAGAATCTTCTGAAAATTTCTGAAGCAGACTATATTTCTAGTCTGAGGTGACTGTACTGTTCCTTGTTTAGTTCCATTAACGCTTGCAGCCAGATCAGAGACACATACTTGGCACTTCACAAACAGCAGTCTTCTGCACATGAAGGCCATTACCTTCATTTAAAACAACACTTAGTCATGGATGAAGGTACTGTAAAAATATGAAAACAAAATCTTTGCAATGATGGACACTTTGTCCAAATGGGAATAAGCCTTGTTAAAAAATAGCATCTTCTACTCCAACCTTTGTCTGAAAGGAAAAATGCTGTGGATCCAAGTGGTCTTTCACAAGAGGACTCATAGGGACATTTGCAGTGTGCTGTCAGCTCAGAATGATCTTGTACTAATCTGGTTTTAGTACTAACATCAGACCAAAGAGAGTGTGCTACCTGGAGTCAGAAAAGTTTGACACAAGTTATATGTTAACTTGAACCACCTGAGCAGGTTTAAGGAACTTACTAAAGGTGGTTAATGTTACATTACTTTTACATGCTTTAAACTTGACTATTACCAACATGAAAAATTACTAATATGCCATTAAAAAGAACTATAAAAAAAATGGATGCCGTATTTGGAGTGAAGTATAGCATAACACTGAAATATTTTCAATGGAAATATTGTGTAAGAAACAGAAAAATTCCAACTTGTGTGGCCACAGTAAGTGATCATTTTAAGGATGGGGGCGGAAGGATTACATACACTGATTTCCTTTGTGCTCTATACTTTATCTTTTTCAACTGTAGTGAAACAGTCAACCTGAACATATTCAAATACATACTTTGGATACATTACAATTGGTGGAAATCATATTATGTACAATATACACGTCCACGTATTTAATTTGTGAGGTAATGAATAAAGAACTATGCATTTTCTATTATTAAAAAAATCCTGGAAAGAAAAAGTAGGGCAACGAGACGTGATCTTCTCGGAAGACACTTAAAAGACCCACAATGCAAACAATATCAAATAAGAGCACAGCCAGCAAAACACTCAGTCGTGTAAAGGCACATAGTGATGTGTTGGTCGTGAACGCAACAGCTCTTTGAAGTGAACGATCGAAGCCAGAGCCACTTTTTTCCTTTCTCATTTTTCCCAATCTGCACGGGACTGGTCAACTACACAATGCGTGTCTGCACTGTGCAGGTGGGGCAGTTGTACAGACAAACACAGCACACATACGCTCAGCGAGATAAACAGAAGGGAAGGAGCTGCGCACGACAAAATGAGTAAAATTTAGCTACTTTTCAATTACATTGATAATACAAAGGCAGAGTGCGAGTGCAGTGCGTGCAACATTAAAATCTCATATCGAACAGGCGATATAAATTAACTGCACCTGCACATGACAACTGTACATCCATCAGTATAGTGGGAAGAAAAAAGACAAGCAAGTGAACCTGCTACTAATGAAAGCGAGTTTGTCTACTGCAACTGTTGAAAAGTACCAGTTTGTCAATGTCTACACCGTCATCCAATACAGCACCACAACCACCTAGACCTACAACCCAGAGCTCTATGAGGCAGTTTGTGCAAAAAGCTATGACTCCTGTTAAACAGAACACAATTGATGAGGAATTGGCTAAAATGATTGCACGTGATTTCCAACCATTTTCAATCGTGGAAGACAAAGGATTCAGAACCTTTACTCATGCTCTCAATCCAATTTATGTAATTTCCTGCAGGAAAATGCTCTCCCACAAAATTATTCCAAACCTATATGACAGAAAATGTGCTTCACTGCACATGTTAAAAAAGCCTTAGGAGTTTGCCTGACAACGGACAGTTGGACATCCCGAACCACCACATCCTACATGTCAGTTACTTGCCACTTTATTGAAAATTACAACGTGGTGTCTTGTCTTCTGGATTGTTTTCAGTTCAGTGACAGACACACTTCTGAGAACTTTGCAGAGGTGCTGCATAAAGTGGAAAAGAGTGGGATGTGGAAAACAAAGTGGTTTGCTGTGTCAGTGACAATGCAGCCAACATAATTAAAGCAATTAAAATTCTGAAATGGACCCACCACCCATGTCTTGCACACACATTTAACCTGTTTGTGAGAGATGCTCTGAAGGTGATGAAACCCACTGTGGACAAAGTGAAGGCAATAGTGGAATTCTTCCACAGGAGCACAACAGCCACAGAGAAGCTCAAATCTACCCAATGGCAGATAGGCATGCCTGAGCTCAAGCTCAAACAGGAGTGCATTACAAGGTGGAACTCAACCTTTCATGTGCTAAAACAGATTCTGGAGTCCAAGGATGCAGTCATCTCTACCCTGGCTGTTATCAGTGCACCAGTTGATCCTGTGAGCCAAGCGGAATGGGAGGTGCTGCAGGAGGCATGCACGGCTCTGGAGCCATTTGAGCAAGTCACTGTGGAGATCAGTGCAGACAGGTACAGTGTACAAATGCTATTATTGTTATTATCATTATTCTTCAATTATTATCATTTGTATTAGTTGTTGCATTATGGATATGAAAAGTAGATTAGACATAAATGGAAATACTGCTAAATAAAACAAAGCATAATTTTAACAGTTATTCATTACTCATTTTTAGCTGAGTTACAGCCTCCAAAATGCTGATCCTGTGCAAGTGTCTGCAGAGTGTGACAGCTGAACACCAGACCAGAGTAACCACAGGGAAAGTGGCAGAGTTAGTGGCTGTTCTCTGTGCTTCCATGGACAGAAAGTTTCACAGAATAGAGTACAACAGTGTTCTTTCAGAAACCACCATGCTTGACCCAAGATTCAAAAGGTTGGCCTTTAATAAAAACAGAGCGACTGATGAAGCTCTTCAGAGAATAAGTGCAGCAGCAAGATATGGCCAGCCAGCTCCACTGCCATGGGGCCAAGAGGGTGAAAAGGGAACAGAGGATGAACAAAATGAACCACAAGCATCTGCTGTTTGGAGGTTCTTTGAAGAATGAGCAACTAGTCCTGGAGACACTCAGAAAAGAAGGAATCCCTCAGCAGAGGCAATACTGGAAGCGAGATTGTATCCTGAGTAGCCTCTTTTCCAAAGTAGTACAGACCCGCTGAGCTGGTGGGATGGATGGATGGATGGATACTTTATTAATCCCAAGGGGAACTTCACATAATCCAGCAGCAGTATACCGATACAAAGAAACAATATTAAATAGTAATAAAAATGAAAAAAATAAAAAAAAGCAGACAATAACTGAGTAATGTTGGATTGGCGATTCTAAATTGGCCCTAGTGTGTGCTTGGTGTTTGTGTGTGTCCTGCGGTGGGTTGGCACCCTGCCCAGGATTGGTTCCTGCCTTGTGCCCTGTGTTGGCTCCAGCAGACACCCGTGACCCTGTATTTGGATTCAGCGGGTTAGAAAATGGACGGATGTTAGCATTTACTCCCCAGGGTGGAATTGATGAGTCGCATAGTGTGGGGGAGGAACGATCTCCTCAGTCTGTCAGTGGAGCAGGACAGTGACAAAAGTCTGTCACTAAAGCTACTCCTCTGCCTGGAAATGACACTGTTCAGTGGATGCAGTGGATTATTCATGATTGACAGGAGACCAAGGCTTCAGATTACCCATGTCTCACGCATGGAGATTGTGCAAAGTAGCAACATCAGTCCCCTCCGAGAGAATCTTCTCCAAAACAGGGCAGATAACAGTGAGAATAAACAGGATCAACCCCTCAAAGCTGAGGCATTTCTTTTCTCTTAATGCCAACCTTCTTTAAAGACTCGCTAAAACTATTTCCTGGATGCTACTTTTTTGTTTTACACATTTACATTGTTTTGTGATTCTCTAAGCTTATGTTGCTTCACTGCAAATTAAAAATATTGGATCTTGAGATCGTTTTGTTTAATGTACCTTAAAATGTATTATTTTGTACCATGTTATAAACCATATAAATAATAAACATAAGTGAGCCGAAACATAAGAGCCGAATTCCCGTCATTAGTAGCACACACAGATCCTGTGCTCTCAGCACATATAAAGCATATAAGGCCAATACGTTCTAGATGAAACATCAACGAATAAGCAAAGAAGAAACAGCAGCGCGGAGAAAACAGACCCAAAAGTGTTGGAGAGAAAAAAGGCAGATAAAAAAATTATGAAAGCAGTGGAATTCAAAAGTCTCAAACAAACGACAGTGCAATACACATGCAGAGAAAGGTAAAAAATATGAAAGCAGTAAAATTCAAAAGTATTGTAGTGTTCCAGGCAGGCTGAAACCTGCTTTGTTTTAAGTGACCGTTAGGTCTGATTGAGGGAGGGTGGAGTACAGAACGGAAGACTGATAGTGGGGTACTGATTGATGAAAGGGGGGGCGGGGCGGCGAAACCCAGGGGATGACGGGTTGGAGAGGGAGCTAGAAAGTTGCGTTTGGGGTTACAAAGTCAGTGATTGTTCAAGTAAAACTTATGTGACACTTTTACGTCAGTTGCTACAGTATCAAAAAAAGATAGTAAAGATCGCATTAGCGCAGACAAAAGGAAATTAATCATCAGGACCAGGTATAATTGAAAAAAATAGCAGGACAAAGCGAGGTCTGAAATAAAAAGGCAAAGAACAGAAAACAAAGTCTTTTCGCATTTGCACCATTCAATGCACAAAACGTAGATTTACACAATAATGGACCATACGCTATGAGAATCTGTGGTCCCGTAACAGTTAAAGCAATGACAAGTTTAATTTTAAAGAAAACACAATTTGGTCATGTGTATATTTATGATCACAGAGAAGCAATGCAAATTTTAACAGGCGACAAGAAAGGTAATGTATATATTCCGCGAATAACATTAGACACCAAAGGAGATCTTGATATGCCATTCGTATTAAAATGTTTAGTGTCCCGTTAGAATAGCTTTTGCTATAACAACAAACCAATCACAGGGACAAACATTAGAAAAAGTCAGGTTATTAATTGGAGAAACAAACAATATTCACTCATGGGCAGTTATACGTTGCATTGTCACAATGTGCCTCCAAAAATGGAATCAAAATGCAATGCGATCTTGAAGAAAAGGTAATTCCAAATATTGTTTTTAATGAAGCTTTAAAGTAAAAGTGCAAATAATGAAGATAAAATAATTCCAAAGAAAAAAAAGCTTTTAAAATTGCATATCTGACTACCAGCGAGACACACTAACTTGCTCCCAGCTCTTAAAACAATGACAAGCAAAACGCGTAGCTTGCAGCAGATGATCCGACCACTTCTCCTTGCATGTACCCAACCCCCTAAACCCCCCCCCCATCCCCTTTCAAAATGCAAGCAGCGTTATACATCCTGCAAGAAAGAGATTTAACTACGCCCGGGGACAAGTATTGTTTTTACAACGTCACGCGAGACAAGGCAGTGAACCATCATTTAAAACAAGTCCACAGACATCTAACGTAGCAGTTGTTGGATTGCTTTTGGCAGACATGCATCATGTGCTCCCAGCTCTTAAAAACAATGACATGTGACAAGCAGAACAGGCAGCTTGCCAGCAGCAGAGACAGCAGATGATCAGATGCCATCTCCTTAGCATATGTTCAGCCACCCCCCCTTCACAACACAAGCAGCGTTCTACGTTCTGCGAGAAAGATGTAACAATGCCCAAGGCCGGAAATAAAGGACAAGTATTGTTTTTACAAACGTTTTTAAAGTAAAAGTGAAAATAATGCATATGTAACAATTCCCATGAAAATCTCTTTAAATTTTATATCCAGTAAACCAAAGACGAGGGTGGGCGAGCGAAGCCCCCTAGTCTTATATAAAACATGTGAGAGAGAGAGAGAGAGAGAGAGAGAGAGAGAGCGCAATGTTTTCAGATTCTGAGACACAGATGCTAGTAAGGGCGGGCCTGATTTTGAACTCAAAATTAAGTAAAGGAAACACAAGATAAATTAATAGATTGTACAAATGGGATAACATTTAGGTTTCTTCGCCAACTTAAGTTAACTGATATGAAAGTTGGAGCATTTCACATATTTACTTAATCTATGAGTCACTTGTTACATTTTTGTTTATTAGTTTGTACCAAAAAGACATATTCAAAAGCAATAGTGATAACAGAATGCAATTATGTGTTAGTAGACTATATTAAATATGTGCTATAAATACAAATTTTTTCAGTGGGAGATTGTGAAATTCTAAAACTCTGTATAGTGTGATCTGTTACATTGGGTTTGACAATTATAATCTTGAGAAGATATGCTTGGGACAGAAATGATACCTGGTATGTCTCCAATTGCAAGACTGACAAAACACTAAAGGCCTGTTGCTTTAGTAATGGCAAGGTGGGTTTTTGGGAGTCCCCACGTAGTGTATTTCTAGTAATGTGTATGATGCTTGGTGTGCCTTTATGGAGCCTATCGCATTAAAAAAAAATTAAGGCAAGTAATGACAACTGTTTCAGATAGCACCACAGGTGCAAATACCATATCATTGACAATCTCTGGCTGATATTAATAATATTTTACAGCTTATCCATGCCAGCAGCACTTTTACCCGCTAAGATCACAGGTGCTTTAGCTGAAGTGAAAAAGAGTGAATATTTTCAGTCCAAAAAAACCACACCCCATATTCGGCATAAACCCGCATATAAAAAGTATTTTGACAGAACTGAATATAGCAGTGTTTTTTATTAATCACCATTACAGATTAAAACTACTATACAGAAATGTAAATACAAAGTCTGATTTCTTGTTTTAGAATGCGGAACCAGTGGTATTCTTCATCACCAATTTCATTTGCTGCTATTGAACTACTTGTGAGCTATCTGTGTAAAATAAGATTTAGAAAATTACAAGAGAAAGATGTGAATAAAAAATTACCTGTTGATACAGAAGACATGGTGCTTAAGGTGTGATGCTTCACTTTCATATTATTAAATATACTGGAAGAAATGTATAAAATCTAAGGGGTTAGATTAGTTGAAGAGCATATTTCCTGTAAAGTCAAGATACATCTGATCAGGTTTAACTTTTAATAATTCAAACTCAACCTACTATGTTTTAAAACACAATCCTTATTTTAACAAGTCTCCTGCACATACATCTAACCACAAAGAATTAATGTTAGGACATTCTTTCAACTCCCCAACGAATTCCAATATTTAAAGAAATCCTTTAAAATACCAGATGCATTTGTAATTTCAGGCCATTGAAAAATAAATAGGCCACCAAAAAATTAAGTTGCCATAACCAAACTTTCCAATCTTCTACTGGATTACAAATACATATTAAGATTAGGTTTTGAATCTGGCAGGAATTAACTTATACCTGCTTTGTTAGAACTAGTGAGGAACTCCAGTACAACATCCTCACTATATGCTTTGTTCCTATATCAGCCACTATGAATTACTGACAAAGCAAAAACCAGACTAATCAGTGCTCGGGAAATAGTAACAGTGCAGGAAATACTCTATAGCTGCAATGCTACTGCCCACTATATCCTTACCTGTTAACATTTCCCCCAACTAAAAGGACAGAATGTTAGAATAAATGGAATACATTCAGTAATGGAACCTTTAAAAGACATTTACTTAACCCCCAATGTGCCATTCATCATGATATTTTACATTATTTGTAAATTACTAAAACAAAAAAAAAAAAAACAACCCTAAGAAAACAAACTTCCACAATCTTCCTTTACCTGTTACAGCAGGAATTGTTTTTTTAAACATTTTAAAATTATATGGGCAGGTTTCTCAGTCTATGACAGTTTTCAAAAGAAAGCACCCTTAAATAATCAGTCCGTTTTGGATTATCAGATGTTTTGGAAGTCAGTTCCATCTTTCCACTACATATAACAAAATGAGAGGATACACTATGCTAAGATTGCCTTAGAAATACTTTACATTTGAGAAATTGTGAAATAAAGCATGCATGGGTGTGTCTCAACACCAAGGACAGTCGAGTTTACACCCCATACTGGCTGTTATCCTCTTCCTCAGCAGCTATGAGTTCTTTGATCTGGAAGATTTCCAACCTGTCTTTAATTCCGTTTCTTAAGTCTCCACTGTTTGTATTTCCAGAGGACTACTGTGATGGCAGCAAGCAACAGTGACACACTAATTCAGCTGAAGCACATGGGTCTTTTTTGGTAATTAAGAAGTGGCTCTCTCACCTGGTACTCTGACCTCTCTTTTTATTTTTTTTAAGCAGGCATTTAATTCTTCAAACAAGTGGAGCCACTGCAACATTTTAGGATATTTTAGCAACTCCCAGTAACTACTTTGTGGTTAAGTTTTTCCCTTTGCTTTCCAGATTGGGAGAGAAAGTCCTGGAATCTGAATAAGAAGTAGTGCTTTTTATCTTGTAGATATGTAAAGAAACATTAATGTCCAAAATTAAAAACAAAAATATTTTAGTAAATTGATGAAACCTGCATTGTAGTGTACAATTCTTAACTAATCACACTAAAGCATGTTAAAGAAAAACTTATCATTCATTTGCAATGGTTATGTTTGTCCAATTTAAAAAAAAAAAAAAAATAGCATGTGAGAGAGAAGGAGAGATTATTAGTGACATAAGCAACAATGCACTCCGATTACATAGATGAGCTTTAATTAAGGAAACAAAGCAGCAGTTCCTAGCATCAAAATGCTTTGTTTCATATTAAAATGTTCATAGCAATTTCATATTTGGGTACAGTACTTAGTGCTCAAAGTATTTACTAAAATTAGAATAAACCACTCTTCAGTTTGCACAAAATTAAAAGTTCACATTTAAAAGTCCATCACCACCACCCACCCTCCCCATACCACCCTCTGCCTGCTGTCTTAAACTGATACAAATTTCATTTCTTTCACCTTTGCTCAGCAGTGTTCAGTACAATCACACCATACCCCTTTATACAAGTTATATGGGCTCAAGTGCTTTTCTATATTAAAAACTTAAAACACAGCTCAACACATCAGCTGGAATATGAAAATGTCAGCCTTGCCAAACCTCACAAAAGGCACAAAAATTTAATTACATCCCCTTCATGTGTTAAGGTGAGCAGACTGCATGCGAGTGTTCTGAGGAACATTAGCAACCCAAACTCTGAAGGAAGAGGTTTTCCAAAAAAAAAAAATGAAAAAGGTTAAGCATCAGCTTTCTGACTCAGTAAAGACTTGTAAATGGTCAATGAAATAACGGAGCTCCTGATTCTAATTGCAAAGGATGGATCACTCTTTAAAATTTTGTTGTGTTAAAACTAATTTTACATTTTATCATACCCCAATAAAGGTTACATTCTCCTTTTTATGTAGCACCAATTCAAACATACCAGGTGGAACAAAATCAAAAGAAAAACAAAAAAAGCCTCCAAATCCAAAACAGATAAATCACTTTTTAACATTATCTCCATTGCAAGTACGGTTATGAAGATCCCAACTTAGTCTTTTGAAGAAGATAAAGTTCAAGAACTCAATTCAGCCACACTCAGAATGGAGATGTTTCTAATAAGAAGGTGACTGACTATTTTTTTTTTGGCTTTCATAGATAAAAATGTAAAAGGCCTTTTTGGAATCTTTTCTAGAACAAACCTGTTAATGATGCACAGAAAAAAATATATTTGTTCTACTATTATCCTTTAGAAGCACACTGTGCATGACGTTAACATCTACACTAAAAATATATACATACATAGTTAGTTCAACACAACAGATATCCAGTCAAAATTGGTACAATCCTAATTTTCAATCCAGCAGGAGAGAGCTCTCCACAGGGTATGGGGAGGTACTTGGTAAAAAGAGAAACGGGAAATTTCATAACAGTGGACACCATTGCCAAAACTGAAATTAGTAGGTAATTTCTGAAAACTGAAGAGTGCAGTGTATAGGAATTGACTGTAATATGGTGCAGGACATGTCTTACACAGTTGACCACAGCTTTCTACTTTGAAGAAATGCATCATTCTTGTTCAACAGAAGTCCATTCTACTATCAACAGGGAGACAGCACCAAATATTATTGGAAATGTTATTGTGTAAGGGGCAGATAAGCACACAAATTGTTTAATCTCCCAAAGACAAAAAATAAACTTGCACATCCGGGAGGAGAAATGATGCTTAATGTGTAACGGCTCACTTATAGCTGGTTCTGATTACTTCAAAGCCAACCTAAAAATGAATTAAGATGTGTCCGGTTAAATTGTGAGCAGACCTGGAATTGTGTGCTTCTGAAAATGTCATTAATTGCACATCTAAAAGTTAGGTTTGACAGGCCTAGGTTCCTTGATGTTTTGAAGCAGAGCAATTTATGCAATGATCTGTTAAAGAGGCTGGCTGCCTTCAGTCTCAGTGGAGCTGAACATCAAGCTGGTCCCCATATTTGCGTAAAAGTTTGCTGTGGTTATGATCAACAGACCACAGTGGGGGCAGGTGCTGTGGCTTCATTACAGTTAGAAAATGTTGCCGCCAACGCTTTTCCAGCTCCATTAGCCCAAGAAGCCCACCCTTGGCATTCATCTTGACTACCTTCAGGCCATGAGGAACATAGTTTTCATTGAAGATCCTGAAAGAAAGATGATAAACTTAAGTACAACAGAAAAGTGACACTTTCATTTTAATTATACTTTTAAAGTCTATGTTTTTATTTTCAGAAAAGATGAATCAAAAGAGTGACTCCATTAGCTGCATTTTAAATTGGAAGCGTTCTATAGGTACAGTAAATATGTTTAGTAAGAATACTTAATACGGGATACTAAAGAATGCATGTACTCCAATGCTCCAACTGCAAAAAACTTGCAAATTAAGCAAAATGTAGTCTGAATATCTAGAAAGTAACTAAGTTCAGAAAACACTACCAAATACTATAATAATACAGACTGTTAAAAGAAACAGAAAATCTCTGCAAACTCATGTAAAGCAGAGCCACTAAACCCAATTGGCATCAGGCAAACAATGAACAATGCATCCAAAACATCCCTAGATGTCACCTAGAAGACTGAAGAAATGGTTTCTGTGCCTTATTTAAGCTATCACTAGAAATCTAAAGCTGAGCTTTGTTCATTTTACTAGATAGTAACAAGTAGTACTTAGTCTATAGTCTTCTCAATAAAAGGCTTGCGAGATGGAAGAGAGAGAGCGGAAAGCAGCAAAGACCAATTCCAAAAGTACAAGGCATGCACCATAAGAATGAAGAAGTTGAATCTGTCAAACTTAAAGAAAAACAAATGAAGGTTACATAAGAGGAACTAAAACAATGGATTGTCAGCTAATCTTTTAAACTCTCTTCCTGGAGCATGTAGTTAGTTTAAAAAAAAACAACAAAAAAAACACACATTAAGAATTCTCTTAAGTGTACTCTTTCCAGTGGATTCTCAAGCATATAATATTAGATTAGACACCCTACCTTTTATCATTGCAGAACAGTTTAAATACCTAGGGGTAAACATCACAAGTAAACAAAGCTCTATAATCAACAAAATTTCGTCGTCTGCATGGAAAAAATTAAACAAGACTTGCATAGATGGTCAACCCTTCATCTCACACTAGCTGGAAGAATTAACACTGTTAAGATGAATATTTTTCCTAAGCTCCTTTTTTATTTCAAAACATCCCAATATACATTAATAAATCATTCTTTAAGCAATTAGATTCAACAATAACCTAATTTATTTGGAATTCAAAACATCCACGCATCAAAAGAGCGACCCTACAAAGACAAAAGGCAGAAGGCGGCATGGCTCTACCTAACTTCCAGTTTTATTACTGGGCAAATATACAGCCGATAAGAACCTGGACACAAATAGAAGAACATACACAGGCATGGACCGCAATAGAAGTAAAATCCTGCAGTACTTCTTTGTATTCCCTGCTCTGCTCCAATAAACACACGTTATCGGCAATACACTAATAACCCAATTGTGCTCCACTCACTTAGAATCTGGAACCAATGTAGAAAGCATTTTAAGACGGAGAAGCTTCTATCTGTGGCACCCTGCAAGAGAACCACCTCTTTCAACCTTCACAAACATATGCAGTTTTAATATCTGGAAAAATTAGGAATTAACTTGCTTAGAGATCTTTATATAGACAACGTCTTTGCATCCTATGAACAATTACATTCCAAATTTAACATTCCAGCTACACATTTCTTTCACTATCTTCAAATCAGGAACTTTGTTAAACAGAACCTTCCAGATTTTCCTCATCTTGCACCCTCATCCACGCTGGAAAAATATTGCTCAATTTTAAGGAATTAGACTCCATCTCTACAATATATAAAATCATTTTACAATCCCTTCCTTTCAAAGATCCAAGAGGACACTGGGAAAAAGACCTCTCAATTAATATATCAGAAAAGGAGTGGAAAGTAGCAATGCAGAGAATTCACTCGAGCTCCATATGCACAAAGCATACAATTATACAACTCAAAATTATATATCGAGCACATCTGTCTCGACTAAAACTCTCCAAAATGTTTCCAGGGCATGATCCAACCTGCGAACGTTGCAACCAAGCCCCAGCCTCACTGGGTCACATGTTCTGGGCCTGCACCAAATTAACATTATTCTGGACAAAAATTTTTAATTACCTCTCAGACAGCCTTGGACTCTCAATCCCTCCTAACCCATTAACAGCTGTGTTTGGGGTTCTTCCAGAGGGAAGTGGAGAAGGACAAACAAATTGTGATTGCATCCACTACACTCTTGGCACGCAGACTTATTCTGATAAACTGGAAGAACCCAAACTCTCCTCTTTTAAGTCAGTGGGAAACTGATGTGTTATACTATTTGAAATTGGAAAAAATCAAATACTCAGTTAGAGGATCCGTACAGACTTTTTTCAAAACATGGCAGGATCTAATCAGTAATATTTTAAAATAAGTTTATAAAGCACAGAGAATTTATTAATTTAGGTATGTTTACAAGCCTTAAATTTTACACCGTTTGGCTTGCTCTCTCTTTCAGGGGTGGGGATCGATCTGTTCTTAACATAATTCTTTTTTTTGTAAAAACTTGATTGCTATGTATGGATTGTAATAAAATTAAAAAAAAAAAAATTCTCCCCTCAGAGCAGTGCAGATACACTGTAACATGTCATCAGGAAGTGTAATTAAAAGTAGCACCGTCAACACTTCCAAATATTAATGTTAATATTTCAGGAACATTCACTTGCCGATTCTTATGACCCTAAGATTGAATGAATGGTCTCTTCTCACTATTAGCAGTACAACAGTTCTAATGTGTTAGTGGAAGGCAATGCTGCAATTGCAAAACACTTCTCAGTAAGCAGATGTCTAGTCTATGAGGACTATGCTTTTCAAAAGTCAAATTTCATTTGCACTAGTACCAGTCATAGTCTTATATGGTTGTACAGTATATGAGGGAAGGGGAGAAAACCGAAGTGGTATGGTTCCAGCATTACATTAAATTTCCGTACCATGAGTAAATGGCACTTTATAAATATCTCATATTCATTAGTGAGATCTCAATAGGTCAGTTTTCAATGAAACATATGCATTTCACCTTGCTTGATTCAACAAGGTGAACCCTTGATGCAACCTGAAACCACACCCCAGACACTTTGAACATATAGCATATATTATTATAAACAAGCTAGAACCAACACTTCTTATAAACAACTTGTGAAGAAACACAAAGCAGCGAGATTGTATGCTGAAGCAGGGAGGATGTGTTAAGACATATGGCTGACAGAGCTGTCAGTTACTTGTTTCAGTACCAATGTCCAAAAGCTGGTATCAACACCAAAGTCAAAATTTTTGTGTAGATCCAATACTATGTCTATGTGGCGTATGCTTACTGTCACCGTTTTCTTTTCCCTATAGGCATGCTAGTTTCTAAAACACATCTCAGTATTAGTTTACAAGCCTGCTATGTCAGCAAGCACTTTTGTGCTGGGTAAGGCTCTATAATGCAGCAGATGCCCCCGGGATAATGTTCAACTTATCAAAACTCTGAAAACTAGGTATGTTTATAAAAATACAAATCCATGGGTAGTTTGAGGCACACACAAAAAAAAGCATACCATTCTTTGGGGTGAGTTGTGTTATAGAGAAGGGTTTTTATTGTCCCAATCTGAAGTCTTCCTCCTAACAAAAACTTCCAATCCCACCTCCTACCCAATCAAGCTCTCAACATTCCAGGTACTTTTGATGTTATTTAAACAATCACATCACCTTGACAGATTTCTGAAATGTGCAAACTTTGTTATTCATTGCTTTTATTTATTTAATTTATAAATTTTTATTAATAAAAAGACAGCAAGTGGCTAGTTAAACTCAAAACTAATATTTTTTAGGTATGTACAATATGCACAGTTTAAACGCTCTTATATTACATATACAGTGTGCAGGTGTGAAAAAGAACGTGTATTGATTAACAGGAAGAGAAAGTAGCATCATTTACTAGTAAGAGTGAGAAGTCGTCAGCACTTACCAATTTTTAATTAATTTCTTTTAAAGAAAGTTTGAAAAGGAGTGTACATGTGCACAACAGGCAGAGGAGGAGGACATATTGATAAAAGCCATGAACCTAAGCGTCCATATTCATTTTCTGTCTCAGACTTACTATAAGACTCACTGCACAAAGTTACAATATATCCCAATGTTGAGAGATATATTATATATATATATATATATTATATACCACCAAATATATTATATATATATATATATATATATATATATATATATTATATATATATATTATATATATATTTTATATATATATATATATTATATATATATTTTATATATATATATATATATATTATATATTATATATATATATATATTATATATTATATATATATATTATATATTATATATATATATTATATATTATATATATATATATATTTGGTGGTATATAATATATATATATATATATATATATATATATTTGGTGGTGGTTGGTGATATTAACTTCCTGTTTGTGGCACATTAGTATATGTGAGGGGGGAAACTTTTTCAAGATGGGTGGTGACCATGGTGGCCATTTGGAAGTCGGCCATTTTGGATCCAACTTTTGTTTTTTCAATAGGAAGAGGGTCACGTGACATTAAACTTATTGGGGATTTCACAAGAAAAACAATGGTGTGCTTGGTTTTAACGTAACTTTATTCTTTCATGAGTTATTTACAAGTTTCTGACCACTTATAAAATGTGTTCAGTGTGCTGCCCATTGTGTTGGATTGTCAATGCAACCCTCTTCTCCCACTCTTCACACACTGATAGCAACATCGCAGGAGAAATGCTACCACAGGCTTCCAGATTTTGTTCAGTGATGAGGCAAACTTTTATGTGAATGGTGAAGTTAACAAACAAAACCACCGCTATTGGTCTGACACTAACCCACATTGGATAGATTCCTCCAAGACTGTTGGAACATAAAAAATTGATGGTATGGTGTGGTATATGGGGTAAAAAGATAGTGGGGCCATTCTTCATCAATGGAAACCTCAAGGCCACTGGATATGCAAAATTGCTACATGATGATGTGTTTCCCTCTTTATGCACTGAAGCTGGCACGTTCCCCGAGTTTTTCCAGCAAGATGGTGCACCACCACATTATGGGTGTCAGGTCCGAGCATTCCTAGATGAACAGTTTCCTGAAAGTGGATTGGTCAGGGGCCAGTTGAATGGCCCCCAAGGTCTCCCGATCTGACCCCCTTAGACTTTTATCTTTGGGGTCATCTGAAGGCAATTGTCTATGCTGTGAAGATACGAGATGTGCAGCACCTGAAACTACAGATACTGGAAGCCTGTGCTAGCATTTCTCCTGCGGTGTTGCTATCAGTGTGTGAAGAGTGGGAGAAGAGGGTTGCATTGACAATCCAACACAATGGGCAGCACACTGAACACATTTTATAAGTGGTCAGAAACTTGTAAATAACTCATGAAAGAATAGTTACGTTAAAACCAAGCACACCATTGTTTTTCTTGTGAAATTCCCAATAAGTTTAATGTGTCACATGACCCTCTTCCTATTGAAAAAACAAAAGTTGGATCCAAATGGCCGACTTCCAAATGGCCACCACCCATCTTGAAAAGTTTCCCCCCTCACATATACTAATGTGCCACAAACAGGAAGTTAATATCACCAACCATTCCCATTTTATTAAGGTGTATCTATATCTATATATATATCTCTATCTCTCTATATCTCTATATATATCTATATAAAAAAGCTGTATATTACGTCTTGTCAGTATATTTCTTTAAAGCAGCAGATCTAAAGCCATGAAAACGGAAGGCCCTGACTTGTTAAATAGTTGCTTTTTTAAAGTGAAGTTTGTGAATGTCCTTGTTAATGAAAGGCTGTACTGGTCTGCCCATTTGGCAATCAGTAAGAAAAAGCATAACTTACTTGGGGAGGATGTCAAACATTAAAACTTTCCACAGGGATTGGGGATATGCATAGGTCCTTTACTTCTTTGTAAGATTTCATCTTTGGTGTAGGTACCCTTTAAAGCTACATTCACATTCTGCTTCATGTAAGACCAAAGCATCAACTTTTATATTTTCATTTCAGTAGTGTTGGCACAATTTTATCAAGAATGTTCTGCAATTTAAGAGGTTAACAACGTCATCTATGCATACAAGGCTCTCTTTAAATAAACAGTGCAGGCTGGAAACAGCATGGCCTAATTAAGCCCAGTTGATCTACATATATCACAAAATATACTGAATGTGGAGTCCAAATGAACACATTAATTTATTTTTTAATTTTATTTTAATCCATCACACAAAAGCTCTGCATGTAGCAGGTCAAAATGCTTTTGAATTAAATGTTGGTTTACTTCAAACATAACTGGACAATTTTTAGTCCAGCCTTTATGGGAGTGTGCTGTGCCACCTCTCCATAATCTAATAAGCCTACGTACCTGGTCTGTCTGTCTGTCTGTCTGTCTGTCTCATTAAAAAGCCATACTGTATATGTAAAAATATGTTGTTTGAGTTACACTAAGCGACTGCTTCATGAAAATGCAGGGCATGTGCGGTTGCTACACTTTTCCAGCAAGCAGCATTTGAAAATGAGGAGCATACCTAAAGTGGTAAAATGTGTATTTCTAGAGATGCTGCAATCAGGTTAAGCAGGATACCACTCAGGTTTTTCATGGTACTTGATTGGCCGATTCAGATTAATTTATCCCTTTAAAAATAAATTTTACACTAAGCTCCCGTTATATCCAGATGCATAAAACTCTTCTGTCCTATATTAAAGTGTATTTTTATAAATAAAACTATAGGCCACAGGTGTTAACTGCTCATTTTTAATTAACAAAATGAAATTATGTAGGCTTATTGTTCAGTGACCATGAAAAAATGAAAAAACATTCCTTAATACATAATAAAATATGTGCACAAAAATATGTACATTGCATAGTAGACAAAATGGTTCTCTTTAATTACAAGCTGTCATATTGCTATTTTGTTTCTATAATGTACCTAACTAAAGCTCTCTATCTATATACCCATATCATATATAGAGATCTCTCTCTCTCTCTCTCTCTCTAGGCAACTAAACTGCTTAAATGTAAATATGCACTTACAAGTTTTAATCCTTTTGAATCATCAATTATAATACAGAAAGGAGTGCCAGACAGGAGTGCGTGATATGTATCATATATGATAATACCTTAATTGTCATTTTAACTATGTGTAGGCTGAAATCATCAAGTATGCCGCAAGTTTAAATTTTCCCCAAATTGGGAAAATTTGCAAAAACAATATCTGTGCATCCCTGCCTCAAGCTACCCTTCTGGATGGGCTTTCAGCACTTGTAACATGTAACTGTGCTGCACTGGAACCAGATGCTGTAGACAGACTGGTATTTCAGTCACACAACTTGAAGTTTAAGAAGAATTTTAAAACGGTTTTGTTTCGGATATCGTTGTGCAATATTTGGACAGAACTTTAAGTTAGTAATTGGTTTTAAGATTTGATTTTTTTTTTGTTTTTTACCTTTGTGGAATATGACAGAACTTTACAAATGCTACAGTTATTTTACTGTGCAGCAGTTGACAGAACTTTAGATTGTTACATTTTTGCTCTTGCTTGTATGGTGCACAATCAATCTTACAGCAGAGTAAGATATGTTCATCCAGACTATAATGCTAATGCCCTGTAGTTTAATTATAATTCATATTTTATTTCCGTTTGATTCATGTCTTGTTAGCATTAAGAGTAAGTGTCTGTTTAAAATGCTATTACTATAATAGATGTGTTGGTCTTAAGTTCAAGTTTTGTGTAATTCCAATAGGCCACTTTGAAATGGTTTACTCATACTGGTACTGTTTAGTCTCAGTACTACTTTCTACTGTCTGATCTAAAGAGAACATGCCGAAGAGGTGAGCGTAAATGGATAAAAATTAAGCTGATTACCCACTATAAGATATTGCAGGTTAAAATAACAGAAAATAACATAGTCCATCTTGAGCGGCGGAGTTATTTCTCTAGAATTATAAACAACAATGTAGGACATTGTGTCAGTGAATCAAGAGGGTTTGGGTCATCAGATGCTATTGATAAATACAGCTGTGTGTCGTCAGCATAGCTGTGGTAGCTCATGTTATGCCTTGAGAAAATCTGAGCTAATGGAAGCATGGAGATCACAAAGAGCAGCAGACCCAGGATAGAGCCTTGTGGAACACCATATAGAATATCATGGGTCTTTGAAGTATAATTACCACAACTAACAACGAATTTTCTACCTGACAGGTAGGACTTAAACCAATTTAAGACACTCCCAGAGAGGCCCACCCATTGGCTAAGGTGATTTCTAAGAATATTGTGGTGAATGGTATCAAATGCAGCACTCAGATCTAGAAAGATAACGGATAAACGGTCTCTGTCTGCATTTACCCACAAATCATTGACTACTTTACCGAGTGCAGTTACTGTACTGTGATTTGTTCTGAAACCCGACTGAAACTTATCAAGAATAGCAGGTTTATTGAGGTGGTCATTTAGCTGCATAATGACTGCCTTCTCTATGATTTTACTTAAGAAAAGCAGATTAGAAATCGATCTAAAATTTTCAAAAGCAGAGGAGTCAAGATTATTTTTCTTCAGCAGGGGTTTAACTACAGCAGCCTTAAGACAGTCTGGGAAGACCCCCAATTCTAATGATGGGATTACTATATCTAGAATACTATCAATAAGCAAGCCAGATACTTCTTTGAAAAAGCTTGTTGGTATTGGGTCAAGGACGCAGGTGGATGGTCTCAGTTGAGAAATTATTTTGTATAAATCAGGTAAATCTATCCTGGTGAAAGAATTTAATTTGTTTATAATGGAGTACCAGGGTTTAAGAGGATCAGTGTTGGGGAGATTTGGATTGCCAAATACTAAAAATTGTGGGGACCTGAAACAAGTATAACTGATGGCCAAACACACAAATTCAACTTTGGATCTTTGCCTTTTGAGTTGATGAAATTCAAGATGAAAAAACAGACCAAAAATTCAATCAATAAAAACGAACCTCAACCTTCACTGCATGGCTTTTACCTACATATAATTAGCAAGCAATCAGCAATAGTACCTGGTTTCCAGTCCAGCTGCTTCTTGCACCTTCTCAGCAGTCACTTCCTTGATCCCAAAGAAATCTTGTATTAGCTTCAGGAGCTCCACTTTCCGACTTTCAGGTAGGCTTTCTGCATTTAGCAGTGCTCGTGCCGCGGAACGTACCTGCCTCCTATCACCATCCTCAAGCAGACGTACTCCATCCTCGCATCCCAAAGGTGCATTATACTCTTCAGCAAGCTGTTGTTTTAGTAGGGTGTCGTAATAGTTTGATGTGGCATGACAAGATGTGCACAGAAGTAAGACATCATGAGAGTTATGGTCCTTCATTTCAACTGGAAAATGACGACGATACTCATGAGGAACAATATTTTTCCTGAAACAAAAAGTAGAGACTTTCAAAGTAAACTAATATTAACTTTCAGACCCCAGTCAAGAGTCATAAACAGAAAATACATTTTTCTCTAAAACTTTACTATATTTTATTACAATGACTCACCGAGGTTGCCTATGTAGCACACATGTTTAATTGGGGGGGGTTAATTGAGTGGTTTTGGAAATGGTGGCACACACAAGCCATATTTATTTCTTATACATATACATGTATAACATTTTTTGCATCTCTTCTAACCTTTAAAAGCAGCTAAAAGGGCAAGCTTTGCATCTGCCCTTGAGTTTTGTGACTGGAAACTGAATATGAAACTATAGAAACTGTGCAGGAAATATTTAAAACAATATTTACCATATGGTTTAAAATAAATAGAAAAAAGCAACTTAAAATAAATCTTAGTATTTCTACATAGCAAAGTGGAACACACAGGTCAAGATCAGCATCAGACTCATTTGAAATTCTTCGACTTAGGGACATTAGGTCTTATCCTGTTAAAGTTGAACTTAACCCTAACAGTACCTGCACATTAATTCATATACTGTAAATGCATCTTTCAGCAAAATATGCATAATTTCTATGCTAAAATTTCCTTAACATCTGTGTTTTAGAGTAATTGGCGGTTGTCGAAAGGTGTAAAATATTTGGCCATTTTGGTACACTTGAAAGCGACAACCGAACAATTCAGCTGCAGCCATCAACTCACTTGCAGATGCATAGGTGAAGGGCTTAAGCATTTCACTCTTCTAGTGCTCCTGTGTAGTATAATTATCTCCTGTACCATCATCAGTCCACACCTTGAACCTGTCCCAGTCATTCAATTCACAAGACACAATGTTCCTCCGGATATCAAGAGTGAGCCTGATATAGCCGTGCAATATGTAACAAAGAAAATGGAAAAGGTAGGTGCCATCTCCGGGCATGGAAACCACTCGGTAAGTGACAGTTCTTTGATCGATGGTGATCACCTCGATAGATATGTCAATGGGGGTTACGGTTGGAATGATAAAGAAAATGGGTACCTGAACAATGTAGAGCAAGTCTAAAATACCTAAACAATAAGTATAATCGTAATAAACGAACAATAAAACAGCGGAGAAGCCGTGGATTAAATAAAAAGGCTGCAGTTATCAGCAGGAGACTTGAATCCGTATGGCAAGGGAAGGGAATGTAAAGACCGGAGCTAAGGACTGCCTTATATAAGCAGGCAGCTCTCAACGTGGGAGGCGTTGGGATGGGGGACCCAACGCCACCTCACACAGTGACCGAGCTGCAGGCTATGGACGTATATATGTACGCAAGTAGGATTCAGTTAGCGTTGGGAACTCGCGTACCAAATTTCTTGAAGATGGCCCCATAAGTAACAAAGACTGTTGAAAAGTTCAATATGACAGCTGACAGTGGCGTCATACCACCGGAATAAGAACATACATCGGTTTTGGTTAGCGCGGGGAAGCAACCTACCAAATTTCGTGAAGTTGGGGTCAGCCTTCTACCTACACGGGAAGTTGGAAAATTGGTGACGTTGGAAAGTTCAATATGGCGGCTGACAGTGGCGTCATACCATCGAAATAAGAACATACATTGGTTTCGGTTTGCGCAGGGAAGCCGCCTAC
>NC_053171.1:56408748-56468748 GCF_016835505.1 Polypterus senegalus
TCATTTTGGTTTTTCTTCAGCCATTCAGAGGTGGATTTGCTGGTGTGTTTTGGGTCATTGTCCTGTTGCAGCACCCAAGATCGCTTCAGCTTGAGTTGACGAACAGATGGCCGGACATTCTCCTTCAGGATTTTTTGGTAGACAGTAGAATTCATGGTTCCATCTATCACAGCAAGCCTTCCAGGTCCTGAAGCAGCAAAACAACCCCAGACCATCACACTACCACCACCATATTTTACTGTTGGTATGATGTTCTTTTTCTGAAATGCTGTGTTCCTTTTACGCCAGATGTAACCGGACATTTGCCTTCCAAAAAGTTCAACTTTTGTCTCATCAGTAAACAAAGTATTTTCCCAAAAGTCTTGGCAATCATTGAAATGTTTCTTAGCAAAATTGAGACGAGCCCTAATGTTCTTTTTGCTTAACAGTGGTTTGCGTCTTGGAAATCTGCCATGCAAGCCGTTTTTGCCCAGTCTCTTTCTTATGGTGGAGTCGTGAACACTGACCTTAATTGAGGCAAGTGAGGCCTGCAGTTCTTTAGATAATTCTTTTGTGACCTCTCGGATGAGTCGTCTCTGCGCTCGTGGGGTAAGTTTGGTCGGCCGGCCACACCTGGGAAGGTTCACCACTGTTCCATGTCTTTGCCATTTGTGGATAATGGCTCTCACTGTGGTTCGCTGGAGTCCCAAAGCTTTAGAAATGGCTTTATAACCTTTACCAGACTGATAGATCTCAATTACTTCTGTTCTCATTTATTCCTGAATTTCTTTGGATCTTGGCATGATTTCTAACTTTTGAGGTGCTTTTGGTCTACTTCTCTGTGTCAGGCAGCTCCTATTTAAGTGATTTCTTGATTGAAACAGGTGTGGCAGTAATCAGGCCTGGGGGTGGCTACGGAAATTGAACTCAGGTGTGATACACCACAGTTAGGTTATTTTTGAAAAAGTGGCAATTACTTTTTCACACAGGGCCATGTAGGTTTGGATTTTTTTTCTTCCTAAATAATAAAAACCATCATTTAAAAACTGCATTTTGTGTTTACTTGTGTTATATTTGACTAATGGTTAAATGTGTTTGATGATCAGAAACATTTTGTGTGACAAACATGCAAAAGAATAAGAAATCAGGAAGGGGGCAAATAGTTTTTCACACCACTGTATATATGTGTGTATATGTATATATGTAGATATGAATGTATTTGTGTGTGTATATATATGTATATGTATTTGTGTGTGTGTATATATATGTATTTGTGTGTGTATATATATATATATGTGTGTGTGTATGTGTGTGTATATGTAGATATGTATATGTATATATATGTGCACGTATGTGTTGTGAAAGATGGCCCGGACACAGATAGACGGACATCGTTAGTTCACCCAACACACCCTTTATTTACAATATTTACACTTCACTTTTCAGTGCACGTCCCAGTGCCTCCAGCACCGATCCCCCAAAAGTCCACGCCTCACAGTCCTTTGTGCCTATCTCTTGGCCGCCTCCAGTCCTCTCTCCAGCTCCGTCCTCTTCCACCCGACTTCCGCTACTGAATGAAGGGAGGCGGCCCCTTATATAGGAACCCGGATGGGCTCCAGCTGCTTCCCGGCATTCCTCCGCAGACATGCCCCAGTGTGGCGGAAATGGCGGCTGCGCACCCGGAAGCCCTCCGGTGCCCCCTGTCTTCTTCCCCCCAGCACTTCCTGGTGTGGCGGAAGTGCTGGGCTCCAGGTTTCTACAGGCACGGGGCGCTGCCTGGCGGTGGCCACGGGTTCCTACAGGGCTGGGCTTCCAAGCCCTTTACCCGTGGCCCCAACGTAACCAGGGCGGTCGCCCCCTCATGGTCTGGAGGAAGTACAATCCCTCCTCCGGTCCTCCTGGGCGTCCCGGCGGCCACAGTGTATATATATATATATATATATATATTATATGTACATATGTGTGTGTGTGTATATATATATGACAGCAACACTCATCACTCACAACAGTGACAAAACAATTACATTGACAATCATGTTACGTTATTTTCAAAATGCTTCCTTTTCTTTTTCATTACTTCTTTAACACAGTACTTCTCCACTGCGAAGCACAGGTATTTTGCTAGTATATACTAATAAAAGGCAAAGCCCTCACTCACTCACTCACTCAACACTAATTCTCCAACTTCCCGTGTAGGTAGAAGACTGAAATTTGGCAGGCTCATTCCTTACAGCTTACTTACAAAAGTTGGGCAGGTTTCATTTCGAAATTCTACGTGTAATGGTCATAACTGGAACCTATTTTTTCGTCCATATACTGTAATAGACTGCAGCTCGATGGCCGTGGGAGGAGGAGTTCCATCTCGCGTCATAACGTCTCCCACATAATTGAGTGCCTGCCCACATAAGGTAAATATTCGCGGGTCAAGGACTGTGCTTAGCATATTCATAAGTGAAAATATCTGAATCACAAACTGATGTTAATTATATTTTGTCCATGAATACTTATTAAATAATTCCAAATAGTCTGTCCGCTTCCTTTCATAGCTTTTCCGATGGTTGTGCTGCTTCCAGGCATGTATTTTTGTATTAAAGCATTTAACCAATCACATCTCAGCCATCATGTGTTACCAGGCAGAGAGGACTTCACAATCCGTTGTGCAGGCACTCTAACACAGAATAAATATCGATTAACCTGTTGCTTCAACCAATCAGATTTTCAGTTGGTGTTAGTACGGCCCTCTAGCAGGCGTACGGTGACGTCACCGTATTCAGACCCTTTGATTGGATAGAAGCCGAAGGTTCAACTTTCAGCATTAGTTTCGATGGGGATAGAAAGGGACTTTTTGGTGGAACTGAGGTGCACGGATAATCTGTACGACAGAGTGATTGAACTGTTTTTGAGGAAAGAGAGGAGGATGGATTTTGTTTACAAATAATCTGAATTTTTGGTGAGTAAAATGTTACGATTTTCCTAAATAATATTGCAAGTTTATGAGTCATTATTGATGTTTTTTATGTGTGTTGCGGCTGTGGCTGCAGTAGAAAGGAACTTGTTCACCCCTGGGTTGTCTATTCAATAAAGGCATTTATTGTGGCTACAGGAGTTATCTATCTGCGATGCAGCGGCTCTTTATACTGTATTTCTGCATATTAAGATGGTTTTTATAACCATAAATTAGTTTTTGAGGGGCGGGTTGATTCAGACGGAGCAATACTGAATGCCTAGGTGTGAAATATCTTTGGTAGGAATGTACTTTATGACTAAATTTAACTTACATTCCTACCAAAGATATTTCTGCCGACTAAATAAAAATTACTTACATTTAAAATTTAAATACAACTTGAACAGATAAGATAGTTCATAATGCCCATGCAGCACTACGTGCACGTAAGAGTGGAAGCCATCTGTTTTAACAAGCAGCGTATTGCACTGATATGAAATAGCCTGCCCATTTAATTATTTAGGAATGGATAGATAATTTAAGGTTTTGTACAAATAATGTTTTTCATTTTTCTTCCTCGATGGATTCTGGCACCCCCAGCAACAGCTGTTCACACCCCAAAGGGTATATATATATATATATATATATATATATATATATGTATGTATGTATATATGTGTGTGTATATGTATATATATGTTTATATGTGTGTGTGTATATATATATCTATACTAATAAAAGGCAAAGCCCTCACTCACTCACTCACTGACTCACTCACTGACTCATCACTAATTCTCCAACTTCCCGTGTGGGTGGAAGGCTGAAATTTGGCAGGTTCATTCCTTACAGCTTCCTTACAAAAGTTGGGCAGGTTTTATATCGAAATTCTACGCGTAATGGTCATAACTGGAAGCTGTTTTCTCCATTTACTGTAATGGAGATGAGCTTCAACGCCGTGGGGGAGTTTCGTGTGACATCATCACGCCTCCCACGTAATCACGCAGTACATAGAAAACCAGGAAGACCTCAAAAAGCGCTGAAGAAAACATGCATTATATAATTGAGAAGGCAGCGAAACAATAAGAAGCGGCGAGTGACATATACAACCATATTCATGAGTTCTGCTACTTGGAAACAAAGCACGATGTAAACCTACACTTTAAATTAAGTTCATAGACAGGCTGCGCTGGCGTTTGTAATTTAGTGCCTGCCCATATAAGGCCGTCCATCAGCGGCAATCCAATAGCAAACTGCCACGGGTAAATATTCACGGGTGAAGGACTGTGCTTATGGAGAGGAAGATGAGATGGTCAGGGTGGTGTTTGACACAAACTCAGCGAAACGCGAGAGAAAGTTTTAAGTGCCAGGACTAAGGTAACATTAAATACAGCCATGGACATAGCACGAGATGGCACCAGCACAGCTGGGAACTTCGATGCATGTACACCGAGTGGCTCACGTGAACTGGCGCAGTGCACAGATAAAAGCAACAGTTCCAAAGAGCTGAACAAAACCGAATTACACAATTGAAAAGGCAGCAAAAATATGAAGCGTCTGATACAGCATATTCATAAATGCAGCTACTGTGGAAACAAAGCACACGGTGGAAAAAGTCAATGTCCCGCTAAAGGAAGACAGTGTAAAAAACCCGTGCATGCAGTGTGTCAGGTCTCAGATAAAGAAGAAGACGAGCTGTTTATTGATGCAGTAAGAAACGAATCGATGAATGAAACCTGTCATCTTTACAACGATTGACAAACACGGAATGTAACTTGAACACAACACATCCTACAAATACGAACCTGATTGAAAGAAATAATGATAATCAAATCCTTGATGACAGCAACACTCAGTAACACTCACAAAACAAATACTGTATATTGACAGTCATGTTACGTTATTTTTAAAATGTTCCCTTTTCTTTTTCTAGCTTTTTTAACACACTACTTCTCGCTGCGTACGCGGTATATATATATGTATATATATATATATCCCGATCTACATACTCGAATAATGGATACTTTATTCGCCATCAATGATTGTTTTGGTAAAGCCATACTCAGTGTATTCATTAGATGAAAGGTAAAAAAGTAAGAGCGAGGGGAGGATGACTTATTGAGGCATGCAGGCTGTAGTGCGCGTCAACTCTATCTGAATTGCGATCACATTTGAAAAATATATCTTTTCAAGTTCTATTTAGTCCATATGTGTCAAACTCAAGGGCGCGGGCCACATCCGGCCCGGCGTGTAATTATATCCGCCCGAGATCATTTTATATACTGTATTATTGTTATTAAAGCCGGGTATATGAAGCGCTGGTAACACAATAAACTACAGATCCCATAATGCAGCGCTTCAGCTGCCTTGCCAACACTTACCACGTTAATCAAGTCTACCTTATGATGCTGCAAGTTATTGCGAAGCTAGCTCACACGATGCTGAAGAGAAAAGTTGATTCTGAAAATAGAGCCTTTAAAACCGATGGGAGGCTGAGTATATGTTTACTGAACCCGTGTGTCTCATTTGTGGAGCTAATGTGGCTGTAATTACAGAATTTAATCTAAGACGGCACTATGAGACAAAACATCAGGGAGTTCTGTGTTGTGGAGATTCTCAGGATGGATTGCAGGTGCTCATCAGTGAGGCTGAAAGACCTGAATGCAATGCAGAAGATACAGAAAGCAGAAGAATTAAATAAGAATCTGACACTTCAGCGGACGTTTTTACCCGTGCACAATCACAAAGTGATTTCAAGTGAAGTTGCTTTTATGGGAGACACAAATGCACCAGTGCAGCTTTCCCTGTTGCCAAGTAATGTTAAACCAAGTCGTCACTACGGTGTTCCCAAATCGCACTTTGCTGATAAACTGAGCGCACTGAGTTTGCACGGCGCTTTGGTGACTTTGAAGAACAAAAAGTCCGTCTACATGCGGCTCGAACCTTGTGCATGTTTGGTAGCACATATCTGTGTGAGAAGCTCTTCTCAGTGATAAAGACTAACAAAACAGCACACAGGAGTCGCCTCACTGATGAGCACCTGCAATCCATCCTGAGAATCTCCACAACACAGAACCTCACACCAAACAGAAACGAACCTGTTGCCAAAAATAGATGCCAGGCGTCCAGCTCTAAAATGACATATGAGCAAAGACAACTGAATGATTTGATTTGTTATTGCTGAAAGGAACACATTTTATTTATATTTCCAGGTTTTGTTATGCAGCATGTTCATATTTGAATTTGTATAATTTTGAAAGGATATATTTTTATGGAGAGCAAAATCTTTTGGGATATTTAAAATCTAAGTTTATTTTTTATATAAATTTACATAAGAGTAAAGAAATTTGAATGTTTGTTCTTTTAAGTTATTTAAGGTTTGAGTTGATTTATTCACGAATAATATTCCTGTCTGTTTTACCATTCCTACCAAAGATATTTCTGTCGACTAAATAAAAATTCCTTCTATTTAAAATTTAAATAGAACTTGAACAAATACGATAGTTCATAATATCCACGCAGACTTGCACGTAAGAGCGGGAGTTATCCATTTAACAAGCAGCGTATTGCACTGATACGAAATAGCTGTGTGTGTATATATGTAGATATGTATGTATATGTATATATATGTTTATATATGTGTGTGTGTATGTATATATATATATATGTATTTGTGTGTATATGTGTGTGTGTGTATGTATGTATGTGTGTATGTATATGTATGTGTATATATGTAGATATAAATATGTATGTATATATGTGTATATGTATATATATATGTTTATATGTGTGTGTGTATATATATATATATATATATATATATATATATATATATATATATGACAACAACACTCATCACTCACAACAGTGACAAAACAATTACATTGACAATCATGTTACGTTATTTTCAAAATGTTTCCTTTTCTTTTTCATTGCTTCTTTAACACACTTCTTCTCCGCTGCGAAGCGCGGTATTTTGCTAGTATATATATATATATATATATATATATATATATATATATATATATATATATTGGCACGCATGCACGCTGAGTAGGAGACCGCTGGATGGACCTTAAACCGCTTCGAAAGACGTCACGCAGGGAGTGGCGGGTACTAACCTTTCTCCTTTAATGTCTTCCAGGAAAAGAGACGCTCCTCCATCAGAAGCCTTCCCGCAGTACGTCTACTTCCGCCCTTCCTCCGCCATCTTTCCTGACGTCAGCAGTCCCATCCTCCCTCACAGTTCCTTCCCAGCATTCCTCCACTTCCAGTTCCTCCCCTATAAAATGGCCGCCGACGCCTCAGAATGGTATCGTGCATATGAACTGTTTTGTTTATATTTGACAAGAGTTTGATTTATTGAATTGTGGATTGTCTACAATATACGGGGCCGGAAAACCCTTAAATTTTATGTTGTTGTTACATCTTTTACAGTGGCGTTCATTCCCTGCAGCACTGTGTTGAGGACTTGTCCTTCAGTCATCTCTCTCGGACTGGTATCCTGTCGGCTACGCCACTGTAAAAGATGTAACAACAAACAGGCGGCACCCTGGTGCCGGAATATCCCGTGTGGTCCCCCAGGAGGACCAGGAGGGCTTGTGCCTCCTCCAGACTGCAAGGAGGCGACCGCCTGGCGGTGGCCACGGGCCCCTACAGGGTTGTGCTTCCAAGCCCTGTACCCGAGGCCCCCAACATAACCAGGACGGATGCCCCCTTGCGGTCTGGAGGAGGCACAAGCCCTCCTCTGTGATCACAATATATGTATATATATACCCTTTGGGGTGCGAGCAGCTGTTGCTGGGGGTGCCAGAATCCATCGAGGAAGAAAAATGAAAATCATTATTTGTACAAAATCTTAATTTATCTATCCATTCCAAAATAATTAAATCGGCAGGCTATTTCATATCAGTGCAATACGCTGCTTGTTAAAACATATAGTTGTCCAGGAGTAAAGCAATCTTGCCTGAAATGAATAGCAACCTTTTGTAGGGTCTGTCCCTGGGACTTATTACTTGTCATCGCGAAGTAGAGCCTTACTGGAAATTGGAGGCATTTGAACTGAAATGGGAGATCAGAGGGTATAACGGGGATGAAAGGAATACATTGAGTGTGGAGAAACTCTAGAGACAGCGTGTTATTAACTTGCAGATTTTTCTGTGAGTATTTGGTGGCAGCATAACGAAGTTGCTTCCGCAAGACCACGTTAGCTGTCGAGCTCAGCTCGGAGCATATTCTTTTCCTACCTTGTCAATTGTGTAATGCGTTTTTTGAACAGGTTTGATGCATGGAAGTGATCACTGATCATGCGCTCATTCAGTTCACGTGAGCTGCTCTCTTGTGTGATGTTGCGATGTCCACGGCTTTATTTAATGTTAGCTAAGACCCGGCACTTAAAAGTTTGTCGCTACAGCAATTTTAACTCTGTTACAAAGTGACTCAAAGTCTCATTTATACCTCGTGTCTTCTCATTAAACTTGTATCTCGCGAATAAAGTATTCGACGAAAGTATGACAAACGGCAGCGGGAGTGTGTCCATAAACTAAATTTAAACTTACGGTTTACACCGTGCTTTGATTCCGCAGTAGCTGCACTTATGAATAAGCTTGTATGCGTTTTTTCTTCAGCGTTTCTACGTACTGCATATATATATATATATATATATATATAAATATATATATATATTGTGAACGATAGGGGGCGCCCTCGCTCCCTTGAACCCCTGTCCACGACTCCAGACACCAGGTAAAAGTCCTCCAATTGACTTTATTTTGTCGCCACAGTGCACAAAGCACACTCTCCACCACAATTCTCATTAAACTCACAATACAATCAATAATAAACAATCCTCCAGCTCCCAGACACGTTGCCACCCTTCCACCCAGCTCAGCTTGTTGTCTGGGAGTTCTCATAATCCTTTTATACCTCCTGACCCGGAAGTGTTTCTGCCCAATAGTCCACAAGTCCTTATTCCTTCCGAGTCAGGGTAAATAGTCCCTTTCTTCAACCCGGAAGTCCGCCGCCCTTCCTGTGACGAACCTCCAGGTCACAGGGCACTAAGAAGCCCTCGGTCCTCCCTGCAGCTCCTCCTGTGGCCCCCACGGCATCCAGCAGGGCTTTGCATAAAACTCCAATGTCCATGATGCCCTGCTGGTCTTCTGGGGACCTCCACGCTGCAAGGAGGGCTCCACCTGGCAGCTTGGGGGTATTGGCTGGGATAAATGGCCGGCCATCCATTACAATATATATATATACTAGTAAATACCTCAAGGCAGAGCGGAGAAGTAGTGTGTTAAAGAAGCAATGAAAAAGAAAAGGAAACATTTTGAAAATAACGTAACATGATTGTCAATGTAATTGTTTTGTCACTGTTGTGAGTGATGAGTGTTGCTGTCATATATATATATATATAAATATATATATATATATATTTACACACACACACACACAAACATATATATATATATATATATATATATATATATATATATACATACACACACACACATATATATAAACATATATATACATATACATACATATCTACATATATACCACACACAGCTATTTCGTATCAGTGCAATACGCTGCTTGTTAAAACGGATAACTCCCGCTCTTACGTGCAAGTCTGCGTGGATATTATGAACTATCGTATTTGTTTAAGTTCTATTTAAATTTTAAATAGAAGGAATTTTTATTTAGTCGACAGAAATATCTTTGGTAGGAATGGTAAAAACAGACAGGAATATTATTCGTGAATAAATCAACTCAAACCTTAAATAACTTAAAAGAACAAACATTCAAATTTCTTTACTCTTATGTAATTTTATATAAAAATAAACTTAGATTTTAAATATCCCAAAAGATTTTGCTCTCCATAAAAATATATCCTGTCAAAATTATACAAATTCAAATATGAACATGCTGCATAACAAAACCTGGAAATATAAATAAAATGTGTTCCTTTCAGCAATAACAAATCAAATCATTCAGTTGTCTTTGCTCATATGTCATTTTAGAGCTGGACGCCTGGCATCTTTTTTTGGCAACAAGTTCGTTTCTGTTTGGTGTGAGGTTCTGTGTTGTGGAGATTCTCAGGATGGATTGCAGGTGCTCATCAGTGAGGCGACTCCTGTGTGCTGTTTTGTTAGTCTTTATCACTGAGAAGAGCTTCTCACACAGATATGTGCTACCAAACATGCACAAGGTTCGAGCCGCATGTAGACGGACTTTTTGTTCTTCAAAGTCACCAAAGCGCGTGCAAACTCAGTGCGCCAGTTTATCAGCAAAGTGCATATTTGGGAACACCGTAGTGACGACTTGGTTTAACATTACTTGGCAACAGGGAAAGTGGGGCAAGTGGTTGTGTCTCCCATAAAAGCAGCTCAATTGAAATCACTTTGTGATTGTGCACGGTAAAACGTCCGCTGAAGTGTCAGATTCTTATTTAATTCTTCTGCTTTCTGTATCTTCTGCATTGCATTCAGGTCTTTCAGGTTACCCTGATGTTTTGTTTTATAGTGCCGTGTTAGATTAAATTCTGTAATTACAGCCACATTAGCTCCACAAATGAGACACACGGGTTCAGTAAACATATACTCAGCCTCCCATCGGTTTTTAAAGGCTCTATTTTCAGAATCAACTTTTCTCTTCAGCATCGTGTGAGCTAGCTTCGCAATAACTTGCAGCATCATAAGGTAGACTTGATTAACGTGGCAAGTGTTCGGCAAGGCAGCTGAAGCGCTGCATTATGGGATCTGTAGTTTATTGTGTTACCAGCGCTTCATATACCCGGCTTTAATAACAATAATACAGTATATAAAATGATCTCGGGCGGATATAATTACACTGGCGGATGTGGCCCGCGCCCTTGAGTTTGACACATATGGACTAAATAGAACTTGAAAAGATATATTTTTTCAAATGTGATCGCGCAATTCAGATAGAGTTGACGCACACTACAGCCTGCATGCCTCAATAAGTCATCCTCCCTCGCTCTTACTTTTTACCGCTCATCTAATGAATACACTGAGTATGGCTTTACCAAAACAATCATTGATGGCGAATAAAGTATCCATTATTCGAGTATGTAGATCGGGATATATATATATATATATACATATATATATATATATATATATATATATATATACCTGCATTGCAGCGAGAAGTAGTGTGTTAAAAAGCTAGAAAAAGAAAAGGGAACATTTTAAAAATAACGTAACATGACTGTCAATATACAGTATTTGTTTTGTGAGTGTTACTGAGTGTTGCTGTCATCAAGGATTTGATTATCATTATTTCTTTCAATCAGGTTCGTATTTGTAGGATGTGTTGTGTTCAAGTTACATTCCATGTTTGTCAATCGCTGTAAAGATGACAGGTTTCATTCATCGATTCGTTTCTTACTGCATCAATAAACAGCTCGTCTTCTTCTTTATCTGAGACCTGACACACTGCATGCACGGGTTTTTTTTTACACTGTCTTCCTTTAGCGGGACATTGACTTTTTCCAACGTGTGCTTTGTTTCCGCAGTAGTTGGATTTATGAATATGCTTGTATGTATCAGGCGCTTCATATTTTTGCTGCCTTTTCAATTGTGTAATTCGGTTTTGTTCAGCTCTTTGGAACTGTTGCTTTTTCTGTGCACTGCGCCAGTTCACGTGAGCCGCTCAGTGTACATGCATCGGGTTCCCAGCTGTGCTGGTGCCATCTCGGCTATGTCCATGGCTGTATTTACTGTTACCTTAGTCCTGGCACTTAAAACTTTCTCTCGCAGTTTCGCTGAGTTTGTGTCAAACACCACCCTGACCATCTCATCTTCCTCTCCATAAGCACAGTCCTTCACCCGTGAATATTTACCCGCGGCAGTTTGCTATTGGATTGCCTCTGACGGACGGCTTTATATGGGCAGGCACTAAATTACAAACGCCAGCGCAGCCTGTCTATGAACTTAATTTAAAGTGTAGGTTTACATCGTGCTTTGTTTCAAGTAGCAGAACTCATGAATATGGTTGTATATGTCACTCGCCGCTTCTTATTGTTTCGCTGCCTTCTCAATTATATAATGCATGTTTTCTTGAGAGCTTTTTTGAGGTCTTCCTGGTTTTCTATGTACTGCGTGATTACGGGAGGCGTGATGATGTCACACGAAACTCCGCCCCGGCGTTGAAGCTCATCTCCATTACAGTAAATGGAGAAAACAGCTTCCAGTTATGACCATTACGCGTAGAATTTCGATATAAAACCTGCCCAACTTTTGTAAGGAAGCTGTAAGGAATGAACCTGCCAAATTTCAGCCTTCCACCCACACGGGAAGTTGGAGAATTAGTGATGAGTCAGTGAGTGAGTCAGTGAGTCAGTGAGTGAGTGAGTGAGTGAGGGCTTTGCCTTTTATTAGTATAGATATATATATATATATAGATATATATATATATATATATATATATATATATATATATATATATATGACAGCAACACTCAAAACAGTGACAAAACAATTACATTGACAATCAGTTTGCGTTATTTTTAAAATGTTTCCTTTTCTTTTTCATAACTTCTTTAACACACTACTTTTCCACTGCGAAGCGCGGGTACTTTGCCAGTTTTAAATATAAGTAATTTTTATTTAGCTGACTGGAAATATCTTTGGTAGGAATGCAAGTTAAATTTAGTCATCATTTCATAAATTTTTCTTCACCATAGAAATGTAAAGACTAAATTTAACTTGCATTTCTACCAAAGATATTTCTGTTGACTAAATAGAACCTACTTATATCCAAATAGAACTTGAAGAGATATATTTTTTCGAATCTGAGCACGCATTTTAGATCGACTTAATGCGCACTACATCGAACCCACGTGCTATTGTGCTGTCGCCTGCCTGCCTGAATAAGTCACCATCGCTTCGCTCTTACTTTTTTACCGTTCATTTAATCATGGGCCTCTCTACAGTTTTGTTTATTTTCGGGTTGTAATGTTCATTAAATTTACGTATCATCTAGTCCATTGGCGGACCGTGCATCTCACACCTAGGCATTCAGTATTGCTCCGTCTGAATCAACCCGCCCCTCAAAAACTAATTTATGGTTATAAAAACCATCTTAATATGCAGAAATACAGTATAAAGAGCTGCTGCATCGCAGATAGATAACTCCTGTAGCCAAAATAAATGCCTTTATTGAATAGACAAACCAGGGGTGAACAAGTTCCTTTCTACTGCAGCCACAGCCGCGACACACGTAAAAAAACATCAATAATGCCTCATAAACTTGCAATATTATTTAGGAAAATCGCAACATTTTACTCACCAAAAATTCAGATTATTTGTAAACAAAATCCATCCTCCTCTCTTTCCTCAAAAACAGTTCAATCACTCTGTCGTACAGATTATCCGTGCACCTCAGTTCCATCAAAAAGTCCCTTTCTATCCCCATCGAAGCTAATGCAGAAAGTCGAACCTTCGGCTTCTATCCAATCAAAGGGTCTGAATACGGTGACGTCACCGTACACCTGCTAGAGGGCCGTACTAACACCAACTGAAAATCTGATTGATTGAAGCAACAGGTTAATCGATATTTATTCTGTGTTAGAGTGCCTGCACAACGGATTGTGAAGTCCTCTCTGCCTGGCAACACATGATGGCTGAGATGTGATTGGTTAAATGCTTTAATACAAAAATACATGCCTGGAAGCAGCACAACCATCGGAAAAGCTATGAAAGGAAGCGGACAGACTATTTGGAATTATTTAATAAGTATTCATGGACAAAATATAATTAACATCAGTTTGTGGTTCAGATATTTTTACTTATGAATATGCTAAGCACAGTCCTTCACCCGCAAATATTTACCTTATATGTGCTGGCACTCAATTACGTGGGAGGCGTGATGACGCGAGATGGAACTCCTCCTCCCACGGCCATCGAGCTGCAGTCTATTACAGTATATGGACGAAAAAATAGGTTCCAGTTATGACCATTACACGTAGAATTTCGAAATGAAACCTGCCCAACTTTTGTAAGTAAGCTGTAAGGAATAAGCCTGCCAAATGTCAGCCTTCTACCTACACGGGAAGTTGGAGAATTAGTGATGAGTCAGTGAGTGAGTGAGTCAGTGAGTGAGTGAGTGAGGGCTTTGCCTTTTATTAGTATAGCTCTTATCCACTGGTCTAAACCCCCCATCAATTCTGCTCCCTATGTTTCTGGAACCTTCATCTACATGTTTTTCACTGCTTGTCTTTTATTTTAAGGTCTCTGTCCCGGTTCCTCTCTCTTCTCCTAGGCGTTTCCACACTCTTGTCACCAGAACGCTCTACTGGCTTCTTGCTTTTCTGTTGATGATTGTAAATCTTTCTATGACCCGATTCTTCTCGAGTTCCGAATGTTAGGGATAGATGTCTCATTGCTCTTCAACATAAGAAAATGTCTGTCAGTTACTAACGTGGTGATGTCCTAGATGTCTGGTGTTCAGTGACTTTAGGGACACATTTAGGGGATCATTGTATGTTCTTTTGTGTTCTGGCTTTGGACCACTGCCCCCTTTGATTTTTCATGCAGGTTCCATTTAGGTAGTTCCTCTGTTTTGTATATTACTCCTCACCACGTGGGTACTGGGCAGGGGGTGTACTTTTATCTTTTAATTCTATATGCCTTTTTTCTTTATGTATTTCTACTTGATCACAATAGTTTTTCCATGCACCCACTTGAACCTCTGTAAACCTTTACAGGACTGAATTCACTAGGCATGTGCCAGTGATTCAGTTGTTCAGTGCCGTATACATCCGTATCACCATCTGAAGACAAATTTTGATTGTCGTCAGAATCATTGGATTCAACTAATATTTCAGTTGGTTCTAAAACTAGCTTTACAGCTTCTTGTTTACTTGTGTTTTGGGTCAAAGCTCCACCTCATTCATGAATATTGAGAAGATTCCATAAAGTGGCAAACATATAGAAATATTCATGATTTCTTTGTAGCATAAAGTTGTTTTATCAACTAGAGTACTGTCTCAAGCATTATTCGGGCTTAACACCATAACAAAGAATCATAACAGCTTATCCCGAGAGACATTCAGGGTTAACTGTATTTACACAAAATTCTGAGCCCGAGAAAGACTCGGGGTTAACACCAAGGATAAATTTGTCAGTTACCTCTGTATAATAAAATATATTTTCTGGTTTGGTTGCAAAAGCACAACCTGGTCCGCAAAATAAAATATTCTAAAAACTCTGGGTTAGACCCAAATTAACATTTAATTTCCATGGCTATTTTTCCATTTTTCTTATGTTTATCTTTTATTGTGTCTTCTATTTCTCTATTCATTTTGTAAAGCACTTTGAGGTACATTTTTTTTGTATGAATATGTGCTATATAAATAAATGTTGATTGATTGATTGAATTAAAAACTCAAACATCCACACCGTAATAAATTTTCCAAAACTCTTAATCCAAATAAGGATGTTTTGGGGACTTGGTCCTACCGTGGGAACATCAGGAGTAGGAAGGAACCACCAAATTCACATGAGGTTCACTTTGAGTCAACTAGGACACACAACTTTGAAAATCCATGCAAACAGAAAATGTTTATTCAATGGACCAACAAATAGCCTTGTTTCAAATATACTTAAATTTACATTTTTGACAACAAGAAATATTTATAAATTTTCAATGAATACAAAAATGTACATGTGTACAGTAAGCATGAAGGTGTTTAGGATTTCAAGTTCAAGTCTACAGTTACATGTACAGAGCTCAGGGAAACTCTTACCTAAATATCTGACCAGCACCTAACATGTCTCCAACCTGTCGACAGTATGCTACAGCATTTAGTTTCTTAGAGAAAAGAGAGAGAGAAGAACAGTCTGTATTGTATGCAAGTCATTTTTTAATTTATTTTGAAAATACCAAAACTTTTTAAATATAATTGTTTACAAAGTTAGTAATTCATTTTGTGTGTTTATCAAAAGGCTTTATAATCCAGTGTACAATTTAAATATTCTTGTGGAGCCAGACGTTATTCTTAAAAATATATGTCTGGGGACAACCTGTTAAAAACTGTGTAGTGAACAGCAGTGAAATCTAGTGCTGCAAAGGCTTCAGCCCAGGGCTTCTTCCTACAACACTTGGCCTCAGTTCCTCCAGTCTGTGGATTTTAAACCACCGCTAGAGTTTCAGGGAGAAAGCGAAAGATACTGAACTTGATGCTGAGAGAGTTGCTGTTATTCTTTCGGTGGCACAGTAGCAAAAAGTAACTGAAGCTTAACATTTAATGTGCACATTGGAATGAGGGCTGTGATGGTGGAGACAGACGGACACACGCGCCCGTAGACCACTGCAGCTACTGGGCTCCACATGTTTGAGAAGTGACTAAAATTATTGTGGCACATACTGTAACAGCACATATAGTTTAGGTAAGCATTGTGTTCTATGGGTATATAGTACAAAATGTTAAACCACTGCAGCTGTTCTGGCATGGCATGTTTGCATTTCCAAGTTGACAGTAATGCTAAGTTTTTAGATATTTGCTTAGACGTGCAGTTGGGAGGTGAATGTTGTGCAGCTTCATCTGTGTTTTTACTGGTGGTGTTAGGCAGATTTGTTCATTCAGTTGTTTTGAGTACTGAAATCTGCATCTTCTGTGGCTTCTTGTTATCAACTCTCTTAACAGTGGACCTGTTGATGGAGTGTAACACACCATTTACTTCAAATGTGCAGTTTGCTGTTCATATTCTCATGAATATAACTGCCATCTTTTTCAAGTGTACATCAACTCCTCCACTATCATGTTAACACTGAACAACAGAGAGCACATGCAGCACCTGAAACAACATATCGTTCACGTTTATTGTTTATCCATTGATGCTGTCGAATGTCAGTGTTTAATCTGATTCTACAGAATGTTTTTTCTCTTGCAACAGGTTACCTTTATTTTTAAAATGTGCAACTGTGCTGTCTGTACATGCAAAATACATTTCTATGTCTAATAGAATGTTTTGAGGATATTTTTTCGACTGTAGACATTTCTTCGTAATTAGAAGTTTGCTGTCTGTCAGATAAGGTTAACAAGAGCACCTCTGATCTTTGCAGTTTGAAATCACCGCCTCTACTTTGTGGTCTGCCTTCACGAGACATTGGGTTGGTTTAGAAATGCAACACTCAGTGAGCCATCTAATTGTTCAAACTCACCGTTAACCAAAATTCACTTGTGGTTGTCTCCAGACATAAATATTACCGAGAAGTCCAGTCTAGTAACTTTAACATAGTTAAGCTGGTGATAAAAACATTTTCTTCTAGTTAAATTTTTAAAACAGCTTTTTTTTTTTTTTAAACTTTACAAGCACTGGGAAAACGTACTACACTAAGGGAATTAAAAAGCCCACAGCCTGGAGGCTTTCAGGGCTTCTCAATAGGAACCAATTGCTAGTGACAAACAACATGATGGAAATGTAATTTATTAAGCTCAGAGTAACATGACTTTACTGGTGAAGTGTTACAAAAGCACCACTGCCATCCATTATATAGTGTATGTGACCATCAAGGTTTTGCAGCATATGAAGGTCACACAGTACAAGACCTGCATTAGTTGTAAAAACAGATAATACATTACTTCAAAAGACAACCGAATCTTGAAGAAAAAATAACTACTACTACTACTGAATCCTGCAGATTAAATCACATTAGGACACTCTGATTTGATAAAGAAATGTGAATTGCTGCCATACAAATAACAGATGGCAGGATTCTTTCCTGTGGCTCTTATACACAACAAAATGGTCATACTGGACTTCGAGTAATCTTTTTCGTGTAATATAGACTGCTTGGAGCAAGTGTAGTTAATAAAAATGGTGTAGTAAAAAAGTAGATGACCCATTTTTTAGTTAATATAAATTATACGCAACACATTTTAATTATGTACAATACCATGACTATGGTCCTTATACACACGAATACTTAAAAACAAAATATAAAAGCCTATTTTCTAACTCTAGTTGCATAATGTACTTGGCTGAATGTAGTCGTATTCAGTAGATTTAAACTGAGTGCACAAACCTTTGCTTCAGTAATGATCAAATGCCAAAAACTCAACAGATAACACAAGCAGTAAACTCCATTACCGATGATTGTCAGCCACCCCTGATTTTCGAGCTCCAGTTTCAATTAACGATAGCTAGCACTTCAGTGTGAACATCACATTATGGCTTAGATCTCCTGTATTTAAAAATGATCTACCAAACTGTAGAACGTCATACCAAAAAATAATGTGAAATTGTCATACTATAAGATTATCCAAAATATAAATACAGTATACATAAAATCAACAGAAATTACAATGTTAAGTATGTAATTTCATATACAGTACACAATTAAAGAAATCAGGAAAAGTCACTGGGATTCTTGAAATAAAATGTGCATACATTCTACTGTCAACAAATACAGGCATTTGTAATCATTCATATTTATATATCTAGCCCTGGTATATCAACCTTAAAATCAGCATGCAAAAATAAATAAAAATGTGATTATTCTAAAAATAGAAACATCCCCAAAAACAGATAAATCTTACATTTGATCAAAGACTTATGTTAAAATTACACAGTATCACTTTAAAATTACTGGTTTGGGTAATTAATGAGTATTAAAAACTGTCAAATTTTAATGTGAAAAATTAAAAATGTAAAGAATTAAATTTAAGATAAGGAGCAGACTCCAGTCTGAAAAGTTGTCCTTTGGAAAATAAAAAGAAATTCCATGTCATTTCCAAAGTATATTAGGAAACAACAGAAAATAGCAGCAGAATGTGTGTGGTCATTTGCTAAAGTATTAATTGAGTGTTTTAATGAATTCACAGTAGACTAGATAGATAGTACTCGGTGCTCTAGGAATAATCTAAACCTATGTTTAAAATAAATCTTGTGCTATATGAGAAATGTGTCTGTGTTCATAGACATTTCAATATCAGCATGTTCCTTAAGGCTCACGTGAGTAAGTATTGCAGATGCTCTGACACTTGAATACACACTTCTACATCCATCAAGAAGCTGTTGTGTTGTGTCATTGCAAGAATGTGCAAAACTGAGTCAATTTTCTGTCTTTAAAAATAATTTCAATACAAAAAGAAAATTGCAATCCTGTTGGTCAGGTCTTCATTTACTCATTTTCTTCTGCATTATCTTCCTTGCCTATTAAAAAAAACACATACACATGATAAGGCAGAGAATTTGATACACTGCACAGGTTTCTACACCTGAAGACACAGGTTCAGTTATATGAAAAATTAAGTACACCCCATGAAAACTGTTGACTTTTTCTAAAGTATCTAAACATGTAAACATTTGATCTTCATGCAGTGCCCATTGATAAAGGTGGTGAACAAATGACAGATAAAACTGACATTATGTATTCATTCTCTTAATCTAAAATGCAGATTTTCCACATGATAAAAGTCCATCCCAACGTTCATCACCATTTCAGATCCATCGGATTGGAATCAGGTGTTCCAGACGAGGTGTATCAATAATCAGAACCTCCTTAGGGAGTCTACAGGTAGACCTTGTCTTATTTAAACTGCAGACATCAAGGCTCCAGTCTTTGCTGTTGACGTCATCATCAAAAAAATTAAAAGAGCTCTCTAAGGGCTTCAGAAGGAAAGTTGTGGATGCGTAGGAGTATGGGAAGGGATTTTAAAAGATTACCAATTAATCTGAAATCAATCATTCCACTGTAACGAGAATCATCAAAAAGGGTTGTAGATTTCAAACGACTACTAATTTGTCCAGAACTGATTGGCTCAACAAATTTTTCACAAGACCATGTGATACTAAAAGAAATCTCCAAGAACTTAAAAAGTTAATAATGGGACCTGTAGGTAGCTTTTCCAATAGTTGATGTCAAAGTGCATGCATCTATCATTGTACAAATTTCACCTGCATGTGAGGTGCGATAGGAAAAAGCCTTTGCTGTCTAAATAAGAACATTAGCACACAACTACAGCTTGACATTGAACATCTTAGCAAAGACCAAACCTGAAACAAATGTGCTCTGAACACAGTTGTTTGGCCACAGTAAATATATTTGGCGCAAACTGAATACAGCATTTCGGGAGGAGAACCTCATACCAAGTGTGAAGAAAGGTGGTGGAAATGTTCTGGTTTGGGGTTGCTTTGCTGCCTCAAGGATGGGGCAGCATGCAGTTGTCGAGTCAACTTTGAATTCTACACCATATCAAAGTGTACTAGAGGACAGGAGAAATTATGGCTGCTTGTCCAAAAGTTGAAGTTGAACCAGAGATGGATCTTTCAAAACGATAACGATTTGAAGCACACTAGCCATTAAAGAGTGGCTCAAAAAATGAAATGGAGGGTGTGAGGGATTGCCAACCGTGTATCACAGCCAACACCCCCAAACCGCCAGATGGAGCCATCCCTGCAACATGAAAGGGTTTTCCCAGGGAAAGGGAATTCCAACAGGGCATCCTGAAACTTGGAGTCTTTCACCACAGCCTTGCTGGATAATTCACGATTGCAGAAATAGAAGGAATGATATACTTCCGGGCTGAAGAAAAAGAGAATTACTCGACCCGGAAGTGTTGGATAATCACATGGACTAAGGGCTCAAACACTTCCGGGTCAAGGAGTATAAAGGACTATGGAAAATCCCAGACGGGCGAGCTGAGTTGGGAGGCAGGGTGGCTAAACGTCTGGGAGTGGAGGATTGGTTATTGGATTATTGTATTGTTTATTTGAGAATTGTGGAGAGGAGCGTGCTTTGTGCACTTATTATTATAATAAATATTCATCTTTTGGACTTTTACCGGGTGTCTGACATGTGGTCTGAGGGTACAAGGGTGCAAGAAAACCCTAAGCTGTCACAATTGCCATAGTTTCGGCAGGATTCTCTGGCCGTCAGTTTGGCAGAGGACCTGAATTTAAAAATTTTATTGTGGACAGAATACCCCAAGAAGGCAGCATCAAGACACACAGAAAAATCGCCACTAACCCTATTTTCAAGTCCGTAATGGGGAAGAAGAAGGCAAAGCAGGGCAACAGCACCAGCGGAAGTTCCATGTTCGTCATGGCCGACACTCGGGATGAGCGACAGGGCGACTACACGGATCCGGAGAGGACTCCAGACGAAGAAAACTACAACGAGGTATGTGCCGGAAATATAATAGATAATCTATTTAAAATTACTCATTTTGTACCATGCACATACCTCGGAAAAGATCATCCGGAAGTTCTGCGGGATGCAGGAGAATCTCCCGAAGACAGTGTGGCGCTTTTATGCGGGCAGACGGACAATGAAACGGACTTCCGCATGTCGGGTGCTGGCGAAGGACACGTGACCCTCCCCGAAGGATTTGGGAAAGGAGGAGGTCCATGTCCTGCTACTTTCGACTTTGCTCAAAAGAAGACGGACTTGGACTTTCCGAAAGGGAAGGGGGAGATGAGCGAAGCACCGCTCAACCCAAGAGAAGGTAAGGAGGGCCGGGAAATGGCTGGTCGATCTGCCGACAAATTAATACAGGCAGATCGCAGTCAGCTAAAGATGGCGGCCCAGTCCTCGTCCGTAGAGAACTCCAATTCCCAGAAACTCGTGCAGAACCGGTCAGAGCACGTGCCGACAGCGGGTGTGTTCATTGGCTCCCGGCCGGACGGTATGGCAAACCAGGAAGTAAGCCAACCTCCGGCCGAATTAACTAACTATTTTGACGTGCGGGAGCTCGAAAAATTAATTGAGCCCGTGCGGAGTATTTTGCAGGCAGTAGTGGCAATTAAGAAGATTGTTGGAGATCTGGGAGCAGCGGCCGAAACGCCTTTAAGAAGAGTATGTGAGTACCTGCGGCGATTAGACCGAGAGCCTCCCGTGTTAATTGATTTGGCAGTACAGGTAGGTAAAGCCGGTACCGTATATAATGAAATAGGGACGCAGAGTGACACGAGCCCGCGTTTAATCCATAGCGGGTGCCAAGTGGATGTGTGCCCTACAAGAGAGGCCGATACGTTTACAGAGCGGCCAGGGGAAGGGCCGATCGAGCCAGAGCAGCTGGATGGTGCTGTCTCTCGGAGCGATTCGATCCTAAAGAACCCGACCCGTGTTATTAATAAATCCAAAGGGGTACAGACAGGGAAGGGGCTTTCTTTCTCTCATAGAGAGACCCAGACTGTCGACATACCCCAGAGAAAGCAGGAGATCCCAAAAATAAAACAGGGGTCTCCTAACAAGAAGGAGAAGGGCGTAAATAGTACAGAGGCGGCTGGGGTCTCCTCTTCAGCAAGAAAAGGGGCGGACCTAACTTTTCCCGATTGTTTTCAATCCCGCAGGGGGAGAATAACAGGAGGATGGAGATGGTGCTATGGATGCCGAAGGTTGGGCCACATTTGGCGAAACTGTCCTTGGAGAGCGGGGGACCAGATGTCGATTCAGAATAATATTCCCCCTAGATTCTCCAGGGAACGAGACACAAGGTTCAGCCAAGGTTCGACCGGAAACTCCTCCTGGAGGATGACGTCCCTCATGGGGCTGTATGCTCAACCCCACTGGACTTCGCTGAGGGGAGGGAACTGTGAGGGATTGCCAGCCGTGTATCCCAGCCAACACCCCCAAACCGCCAGATGGAGCCATCCCTGCAACATGAAAGGGCCCTGAATTCCAGCAGGACATCCTGGAACTTGGAATATTTCACCACAGCCTTGCTGGATACCATGGGGGCCACTGGAGGACGCTGCAGGGAGGCCCAGGGACTTATATTTTCCTTATAGCCCGGAAGTAATTCACAATTGCGGAAATAGAAGGAATGATATACTTCCGGGCTGAAGAAAAAGAGAATTACCCGACCCAGGGCTCAAACACTTCCGGGTCAAGGAGTATAAAGGACTATGGAAAATCCCAGACGGGCGAGCTGAGTTGGGAGGCAGGGTGGCTAAGCTTCTGGTAGTGGAGGATTGGTTATTGGATTATTGTATTGTTTATTTGAGAATTGTGGAGAGGAGCGTGCTTTGTGCACTTATTATTATAATAAATATTCATCTTTTGGACTTTTACCGGGTGTCTGACGTGTGGTCTGAGGGTACAAGGGTGCGAGAAAACCCTAAGCTGTCACAATGGTTATGGACAGGCCTAGTCAAATCCATGATTCTGAATCCTACTGAAATAGACAGGGCATGCAAGAAAACCCACAACCAACTGAAGGAACTTGGCATGGAGAAACACTCTCAAATTTTATTGTCGATGTCAGAGACTGGTGGGCAGCTATGTATAATACCTACTAGAAGCCATTTCTGCTAAAGTGGGCATTACCAGCTTGTGGGGATGTTTGTATTGAATAAATAATTGAAAAAAGCTAATTTTCCCTTTTTTATTCAAGTATATGACCTGTTTACCTGTAGATGCTCTTTGCATGAACATTTACTGTTTGCCTGTTCAAATATAATGAAAAAGGTAACAATTTGCATGGGGTGTACTGCCTTTTACACATGACTGTAATTTCTTTAATAAAAAGAACGTTTTTCATCGCAAAAAAAAATCAAAGCCTTATTATACTGTAGAATGCACTCTTCCAAAGGCAGGGTCAGTGTTCTATGCATTTGGCCACAGTATCAGACTACCCAGGTCTGCCTTAGAGCCAGGGTTTATCTGGAGGGGTTCTTTTTAGACACACTTTCCTCTTGTATAGTTAATTTACGTAAAGGAAGAATAACCCTTATCCAGTCACTTTCAGTACACAGAGCTTATTAAAACCATTTAAAAGTAGTTCATTGCTCTCCATAGTGCTCATAGCAACTCAAGTGGGGGGAAAAAACCCACCAAAAACATTTCATAAACAGAGCAGAAAAAAAATAATGAAATACGCTTACCATCTCCTGCACCTCTTTGACAGGACTGAGTTCTAACAACACCAAGTGGCATCAAAGATGACATCTCTTGAGACTGATGATGTGCACTCACAGAGGAGGCTGACAGGTTTTTTAGCAACTGAAAGTGTGCAAGTTCAATGTTCTAAAATCAGGAGGAGGAAATTTTGTAAAATTATAAATTATCTTTAAAAAAATTATTATATCTACTTACATTACTGTAAAGTCAATTCATTTAAAAGAATGTAATCTCGCCAGATTTGAATACACAATTACAGGTCTAAAACTTGAAAGTATATCTTACGAGAAGGACCTGGGAGTCACAATGGAAAGATCACTAGGTTATATAGAGCTGTTATGTGTGCAGTACAAGTCAAGGAAGGTCATGCTAAAGCTATATAACAAAAAAGACATAGCAGCGCTAGAGAAAGTCCCAGAATCTGCATAGTCTCTCTCTTCTGGACTAACAGGTATGAGTTGTGAGGAGAGATTAAACGAGATGAAACTTTTCACTTTATGAAAGCAATTAATACAGTGGATAAACTCTGCAACAAGAACACAGGGACATGGTGAGAACATAAGTGCAGACTTTGCACAAATATTAGAACGTTTTTCTTCACATAAAGAACCACAGGTATGTGGAATAAAATACCAGGTAGTGTGATGGAGAGCAGGACTTTAGGGACCTTCAGATTTCTACTTGATGCTTTTCTTGAACAATCTAAACTAGTTGAAGAGGATGGATGGGCTTGTTAGGCTGAATGGCCTGTTCTTATCACAATTTTTGTAATGTTTCTAAAGATTATGATGCTAAAAAGTGGACTGTTGTCTGCTTTTGAACTCTCATTTCCTAATGACTATTTTCCCTGCACTACTGTTTATTGATTGTTTTGCTAGAATGAGGACCTGGAGTTTAAATTGACAAAAACACTAAGTAGAACAAATGGACTCACTTTAATATTAAGGGTGATGTGGAAGTAGCAAAAAGTAGTAATTGAATTTAAATGTAGAAAAATACAATACAATTACAGTACAATCCCTCATGACTGGCCTCACATTAACCGCCGATGGATTATCTGGCCTGTTAATATATATATATATATATATATATATATACATATATATATATATACACACACACATATATATATATATACATATACATGTATATATATATATTTTTTTTTTAATCCTGAGTTCTTCTTTATATTATATGTATGCATTTCCTACTTTCCTTGAAGGTGAGAGGTATTTTAAAACCAGCAAACAACAAAACAGTGTTCAAATTAAATAAAGTGCAGTGTATCAAAAGCCTTCTTTAAATAAGTAATCCATTAAAACGAGTGAATTAGTGGAGGTGAAAATCCATTAGTAAAACAAACAAGTCCTTTAAAAACAACGCAAACGAGGTTAAAACAATGGCTGGAAGAGGTCCCTTAAAATCCAAAGCACGTTGCCTTCTTCTTTCTACTTGGCGGCTCCCTTGCTTCTCCCATTGGGCTTCACAACAGGGGAGTCACCCTAGCTGCAGGTGCAGCTGCCTTCCGATCCCTGGCTACGTTGGGCTCCATCCGGACCGAGACTTGGGTTCTTTCTCCAGCTGCCAGGGCGCTCATGCTGGGGCTAAACCAGCCCAAAGCCTCCACGACTGCTGCTGCCTTTCGACAGCCAGTCGTCTTCAGTACCGGTCACTCCAGCTCCGTGATCGCTCAGCTGGAGCGACCACTTTCTTCAGCCTCACGAATTCCCCGGGAATGATCGGCCACACATACCACGCCCCGCTAAGCCGCGAGTGCGGCGATTATTTATTTAAAAAGTGGCCTTTTTGACTTGAGCTGTGGACCCGCTGCAGCCCACTGTCCAGTCGAAAAAAACCTGTGTGCAAAATCATGGATGAAGTCTTGTGGATATGGTTTCTTCAGGAACGTTGAAGAGGTACAGTACATTCCTTAGAAATATTTTTCTACATGAAAATAGGTGTGCGTCGGATTAACCGGCCAAAACGGCAACCAGCCATGGGTCCAGTCCCGAGGCGGACAGTTAAGAGGGATTGTACTGTAATCAGTAACAGTTGTAAGTGTTAGTATATACAGATTTTCTCCTGAAAACACTTCATCAAAGCCTTAATTCTCCAAATCCAGAAATTTTCATTTAAGAAAAAAATGCTTTTACATTTATGTGCAAAGCCACCACTTATATATTTAACATGTATATTGAGTGATTCATTATAAAGTAAGGTCAGTTAATTCAAATTAGTAGAAAACTAACAGAAATAGGGCTGAGTTTAGGTAATGGTCTTAACTCATTGTCTTATGTCATTGTAGCAGTTTGACAAGCAACATTATTTTCAATTGTTGAATAAAACCAATACAGTGGAATACATCATTTTTATCTGAAGTAATCATGATGTTTAATATTAAACAAATATCGTTTATACAATTTGTCACGGTTCATTTATTTACATTAACTTTAACAGAAAGCAAGCTAGGTTCAAATCCTGCGCTCAGTCATTATCATCTATCTGTGTGGTTTCTGGACCTTCTCACATACTGTATTCTGCTTTTCATCCCACATAAGCTATGATGTGCATGTTAGTTGAGCAGGTCCTGTAGTGATCCGGTGCTTTGTCCAAGTTGCTGGGATAAGCTCCACACCACCCGCATGACCTTGAATTTGATTAAGTAATTCCCAGTTTATCATTAGATCATGTGGAGATTTTACCTCAGCTCTACAGTACGGGTGTCAAACTCTGTTTTATTGAGAGAAAAATATATTAAGTATACTCAATGTAGGCCGGAATTTGTGGCAGATTTAGAGATCATGAAGCTCTATGTGCAGACTTTATTAGGGCCCAGTTTTACCATAGAAAACAGAAGTGATTTTAACAGCCTAGAAAATGTACCCAGTAACCTAGCAATGTTACTTTAGATGTGAAATGCAATGCACAATTCATATTGCTATACTGTAATCCACTGGTTCTTAAACTCAGCCCTGGCGACCCCTTTAACCTTCAGGCTTTTGCTTCAACCAAGTTCTGGTTTTTAAATCGACTGCTAGCCTAATGAAGCAAGATGTCATTTCATAGAGTTTACGTTTTTAGGTCAATATAAAAATAATAAAACTAAGTTTATTTAAATTAGATAAGTGTATTTAAATTAGAATGTATCAAGCATTTATGATTTTTTTAGATGGGTTATAATGTTTTGTTTTTTTTCCAATCTCCATTATTAAGTAAAAAGCAGGCCAGTGGAGCTGACTGTGATGTGCTGGAGCCTATCAGCATTTAGTGTTATGAAACTGGTGGGAACAAAAACTGGTAGCCACTTGTTGTCACCAGGAACGACTTTGAGAACTGCTGCTATGGTAAAGAAATACACCCTAATTTAGCAGGGAACTGATGGGAATTCCAGTTATGCTACCTTAAAAAATAACAATATAACCATGGAACCACATTATTGAGTTTAAAAGTGAAGGTTGCGTTCTGGTACCGATTCCCATATCCCATTTAAAACTTTTACTTCCTTGGTACAGGCTGCTTGATAGATGTGAGGGTAGGAAAAGCACTTGTAGATATAACATTAAAACCCAATCTGCTCAATAATAAAAAGCTAAGTTTGTGTCCGATCCCTTAGTGCAGTCGTACTGGTCAGTTCAGCTTTGTTGATGTGACCGAAAGAGGCAGTGCAATTGTGAGACATACTACTGTACGAGGAGGGCTAAAGGTGTAGGAGGCATGGCTAGAGTAACCTTCAAAGACTGGCAAGTATAAAAAGCGGACAGGAGGCGAGCAAGGAGCCTCGAAATGACAAAGTCTGCGAAGATAGGGTTTACAACAAGGGTGATCAATGTCAGTCTTGAAGGGCTTTTGTTCCAACCCAGTTGCTTCATTAGAAAATAATTCTTGCCAATAACAGGTCTTAGGCAGATCACAATTTGTTAATGTTTTAAATCAATGTCAGGTCATTCTTTCCCTTTTTAATGATATTAACCAAACAATTCAAAGCCTAAAACGAATGAGTAATTTCAGTTCTTCACTTTCTCTTCAGTTTCCTTTATTAAACCAAATAGTTAATGATGAATACACGGAGGTGTAAATTGAAACAAGCCCAATGGAGAACTGCTGGTTCATTTGTCATTTGCATTCTTATTGCTAATAAGTAGCCAGTGAATGTAGTTGTTTAAAACTAAAATAAGCAATTAAGGCTTCAAAAGCTTAACAAGCAAGACAACTAAAATGAAGCAGAAAAATGTCACTTGAGCAATAAGTGCTTCATCGGCAATAAGCAACTTCTCATGAAGCAATCAAGTTTGGTACAAAAACCCAAAGCCACTGTGGCCACTAATTAAGAAAATGGTTAGAATGAAAACCTGTGACCCTCCAGGATCAGAGTTGGGTGCCGCTGCTTTACAGGAATGCGCTCGACACATGGGGATATAGGAAAGGTACACACAGGGCAAGAGATATGAAATGTTTTTATATGTATTCCATACCAGTCTTCAACAGGCAACACGGATAATAATAAAAATTAACAAACCTACAGTGTAAATCTGTTACGTCCTTGAGTTCTGCAGGGCACTGAATTGGGAGTGTTAAAAATGACAAATCTATATTATATTTAAACAATTTTAAATCTGCCAAATATAATTTTGCCTCTTTTGTGTTTGGCACATTATTACCTTTAGCTTTTCCAGCTTGAGTGTTAAGTTTTCAATTGCTTGAAATATTTCCTCAATGCTGTGAATGACATGATTTTCAGTTTTTGTCTCCAGTTGAATAAGTTGTTTGTGCAGGTTGTTAAACACTGCATAGTCATCATTATTCTCTTTAGAAAATGACAGTTTTTCATCTTCGTGATACTCATTTTTTGGTGAGTTGCTCAAATCAGCTCCATCTCTGCTGGTCTCTTCAGGACATGGTACCATCACCAGGTAAAAGAAGTTTCCTGTGTAAAAAAACTAAGTATCACATTCATTTCATCTGACACACCTTCTCTTACAGGTTATACATTATTTTATATGTCTGTAATAATGCTGCACATTCACTTTAGTTCTTTTCAATTGTTAACCTTTTTAAAATGTATGTTAATTGTATAAGAGTAACAGTATTGACAGCTCCTTATCTTTTATATCCATGTCAGCCTCTATTCATAATCTCCCCCGACACAGTATATATGTATTCAAATGAGCCAAGGACAACCATACACCATGTAATCGGATGGACCATCTGAACGTTGCCTATTTTTAGCCTGTACTTACATGCCAGCGATTCCTGCAAAAGTCATTCCGCAAATAAACTTAATTTTGCTTCACAAAAACTACCCTTAACTATGCTATTTCTCTACCACTCAAAATCACATAATTGACACAGCAACTTGTGTATTTAATCTGTGTAACTCCTCTCCTGCTCTTATACATGCATCTCTCCTCCAACCTTATGGCAAACTGTAAGTAAAGACAGCAATTCCCATCACACCTTCAGTGGTCAATGTGATCAACTCTCACAGTTTCACTAGGAGCACTGTCAAAAATGCAATGTCAAAGATAACTGCACCTACGCTTTTTCTTTCCTCAACCACTTTGTGATAATTTTATTTTACAGTGTACACCACACATTCAATTCAACAACCAGCATTAACCGATTTTTGAATTAAGTAAAATCTAGATGGAATTTATGTTATTAACAAAACAAAATACACAATGGATCCAAGCCACAACTGTAGCTCATGGAGATGCGTTTTTTTTTAATTCAACAGAAACAGACCAACCGAAGATGACACTTTTCAGTGAGTAAAACTAATTACTCTTTTTTTTTGGTTCAAACCGATAGTATAATAAGTCACTACTACTACTTCTTCTTTCGGCTGCTCACGTTATGGGTTGCCACAGTGGATCATCTTCTTCCATATCGTCCTGTCTTAGCATCTTTAACTCTGCCACCTCCAGCTCTGTCTCCTGCTTTCTGGTCAGTGCCACCATCTCCAACCCATATAACATAGCTGGTCTCACTACCGTCCTGTAGACCTTCCCTTTCACTCTTGCTGATACCCGTCTGTCACAAATCACTCCCGACACTTCTCCACCCATTCTACCCTGCCTGCACTCTCTTTTTCACCTCTCTTCTACAATCCCCATTACTCTTTACTGTTGATCCCAAGTATTTAAACTCATCCACCTTCGCCATCTCTACTCCCTGCATCCTCACCATTCCACTGACCTCCAAATGTTTTAATTGAACAGAGATTTTTCTTTGAATTTTTAATCTGTAATTATTTCAGCTACACAGTTTTGTTTACTGTAAAAATCAAAAACAATCATGACAAAAATGCTTCAATTTATTATCATTTGTTGTGTCTGACAACTCAAGCCATAAGAACAAAGAAAGAAAATTCTAATTTTAGCGAACACTTCAGCCTGACAGTTCATCTGGCAGATAAAAGTTCAAGAAATGCTGGTTCTCTATATAAAATGGCAGCTGATAAAGAGGCTTGCAAGTACAGTAAAACTAAAAGATATTTATGGAGTAGTTTAGTCACATGTTATACACGTGTGGAAGCAGAAATAACAACTGAGGCCTGAGGTATCAGATGTTGGTTGAAAAACGGCTGTCCAATTACCACCCTTCAGTTCTTCTGACTATGAATTTCCATCCATCTGAACTGACTAAAATCATAATTGTCATCAGGAATTTCTAGGAGGACCCAGCATGTAAACCTTATTTTCCTCAATGTGAGGCAGCAGTTTCACTACTGCATCGCCATGCTCTCCTGGAGTCTTCTTGGGGCTGACTTGACAAACTTGATGGGTTTAGGTATTTTCTGCCATTCTTCTTTGCCAGCTATCCTGTTTGCCTTCTTAAGTGGCCATCTTTTAGCCCTTGGCACGTGAGTTCTCATCAAAAAGCAATTGCTAAGTGCCTGTTATTGACATTGTTGAATGTTGATGCCCAGAAGTGAATTGCTATTCCAGTTCGTAAGACAACTATAAAATAATAACTGGAAAAAAAGTCACACGAGCGCTTATATTTTTTCACTATATGAAAGGTTTTATTTTTTACTTTGCAAAGGTGTTTCCTGCTGCTACTGGATTGAGTGGGAGAGAATATTGAGCAGGCAAGGAGCCTGGGTAGATCCCAAGCTCTTCGAAGCAATATAAGCACACAATCAAAATTCTGAGAGGGACTCTCCAACTCACTCAATTAATATTTGTAATGCATCGCAAGGAGGGCCAAGCAGCCTACAAAAACAGAGTACCAGCAGTTACTTGTTTTCAATTTAAAGCACTGCACACAGCATGTAATCAAGTGACAAGAGCTGAACAGAAGTTATAGGCAATCAATCAATCCACCCATATTCCTAACCCACTTATCCAGGGCAGGGTCGCAGTATAATTGAAGCTTATGGGGCACTGGGCACGAGGCTGGAACCACCACTGGATGAAAACACATAAACATACATGCTTAGGCCACTTTAGATACGCCAGTCCACCTAGCCTACATGTGTTTGGAGTGTGTACTACTGAAAGAAACTGGAACACCTTGGGAAAACATCCAGAGTTCACATATGGAACACCTAAGACACCCCATTCACAGCAGTGCCACCACTATGCCACTCAATAATAATAATAGTAATAATTCTTTTATCTTCTTAACCCTCTTATCCATGGTAGGGTCACGGTACAGCTGGAGCCCAGAAGTCATCTAGCGCAAAGCAGGAACAACTTCTGATTAGGGTGCTAGTCTGCTGCTGGGTGAACACACAGACATTCCCGGCAGCTGTAGCAATACCAGTTCACCTCAGTTTAATCAGGCTGAAGTTTAGTAAGTTCAGTGTAAATGATTTAACATAGGCAGAGTGGGCAGGAATGGAGTCCTCCCTGCATTTTTATGGACTGACTATTATCCGTGAATCTGACTGAATTTACTCACTCAAAAACACTTCTTTTACTACCATATCATTGACAAGAGTAGCTCATCATGCATAAAAAAAAAATAAAAATAAAAAAAATTGATAATTGGATTCTGGTGTTTCAGTCTGCTCTCTTGTACACACCAACTTTTCCATTTTCAATTTTTTTTTATTTTTTTATTGTGCATGTGCAAGACATGGAAAAGGGGGCTTAGCTCTTTCAAAACTCTAACACTTTTATTAAAAATACAATGTAGTGTAATCAGTTCAGTTCAAATGTATATAATGTGTACAAAGTAGCACTGATGTCCTGATTTGATTCGATTCAAATTTACAATGCCCAGATTCCATTCGATATTGATTTTTATCTTGACTGGATTATGTTCAATTCATCATAATAACTATTCATGGTGGCTCTAAAATCCGTACTGACCCCTACTGTCTCTTGTTTCTTTTTCCGGTTTCTCTGTGGTGGCGGCCTGCGCCACCACCAACCTACTCAAAGCACCATGATGCCCCAGCATTGATGGACTAAAAGCCAGAAGTCCACGTGATCATCATCATCATCATCATCAAGTCCTTCCGTGAAAACCATAAATACAAAGAGGACTGTTTCATTTATGCTAGGTAGAATGCCCAAAGGGGACTGGGCGGTCTCATGGCCTGGAATCCCTGCAGATTTTATTTTTTTCTCCGGCCATCTGGAGTTTTTTTTTGTTTTTTCTGTCCCCCCTGACCATTGGACCTTACTCTTATTCTGTGTTAATTAATGTTGACTCGTTTTATTTTTTTACTGTGTCTCTTATTTTTCTATTCTTCATTATGTAAAGCACTTTGAGCTACATTCTTTTGTATGAAAATGTGCTATATAAATAAATGTTGTTGTTGTTGTTGTTGTGGATTGACATGCACTGATATATCTGAGTTGCTGGCCTTTTTAGAGGTTCCTTAACCATGCACAGAGAACATGAATATAATATTAATGTGACACATTTTAGCAACACTTTATTTGAAGGATGTCTGCATAGTGACTTTATAACATATAACAGAGAAATCTTTTGTGTCACTCAGAGCCAACACTACATTATATTTTGAGCTTGTAGCTACCCACCATCTAAAGTGTAGATTGCTTAGGGTCTAATCTGGATGTCAACTGAGATAACATTTATGGATGACGTCAGGATGAATGATGTTATCAAATTTGTTGTGTTACAACAGTACTTAACTTCTGAGCTACACAGTTTACATATCCAGTTGCTTTTATCCAGTTGATCTTTACTGAATCTGTAGGGAGTCAACGCATCTGATTTAAGTGTCTGTCACCACTCATTGTTGAGGAGGACACACCATGTTATGCAGTCCTACCTACAGCTGGACCCTTCTCATTCTATACCAGGTAGTAAAGTGCTTTTACCATAGAAAACCTTAACAGGCGCATTAGCGACATCTACTGGATTGGACCTTAAAGACAAAGATAAGCAAAAATCTACATATGGTAATTTAGCAGGATAAAGGTTTACAAGATCAAACTTTAAGAATGGAGTTCAAATCATTTAAACACAAAATAATGATTAATTGGAAACATCTATATTTTTACTCAGGCCTACTACAAAATATAATAAAATTCTCTTCACTATGCTCTTATTTGGCATGTATCTGGCACCACAGTCTATTTAAATTAATAGCACTAAATCTATTGGGCTTGGGTTGTCCTAACTCCACACCAAGGTCAGCCACCGCTAGCAGACAGATGAGAAATAAATATATCCTTACCCCGAGAAAATGGAACCAAAACTCTGTGATAAAATGATTATTTCTACTTTCCTTTCATTATCTCAAAAATGCCTCAAATTTAGAAGGCATGTTTTCTAACATTGAAAGTGGATGTATTTGGTATGTTTTACGGCTTTTTTATTGAGTAAAATAGCTGTCAAAAATAACTCATAATAATTTAAGTCAAAATTACATTTCACATGTCAGTTACGCTTAAGCTTCTGAAAATTATGCTTGCTTCTGAAACAATTCTCAAGCGTGAACAAACTGTCAAAAATACATCATTGGACGCACAAGACATTCACTATCAAGGAAGAAACAATTGATATTTGTTATTTCCAGTCCAGCAACAACGACCCAAATACTGTAGTTGGCAAAAAATGGAAGGATGGATATTATGGACAAAAGATTTTAAATTCAATCAATATTAGAAAAGGTAATTGTTTTTGAACTATAAATAAAATTAGTATTTCCAAAATTAATACTTTTAAAACAAAGTAATTAAAAGTTACCTTTACGGACAGCCTTAATACTCTGCTCTCTCTCTGTAGTGTGAGGATCTTGCAAGGTGTTAATGGTGTTGTGGCTTGTCCTGTCCTTTGCACACGTGGACTGTGACATTTGGAAGGAATCACTCACTGTTTCATTGGTATCTTCAGTTACGCTTACATGCTGTATGTCGGAGCTCTTACTGTTGTCAGTACTCCAGAGAATTAATTGCCGTAGCTTCTCAACTACAACATATGTATAGAAGAAAAAAAAAGGCAATTTTCATATTAGTCTATGTAACTGATGACAATAACCTTCCAACAGTTCGATTCTGCGAGTCTAACTGTGAAGTAAACAATGAATTTCAAATACTGCAAACAAAGATTCATTTAATCTGGCAGTATCTATGTCTTTTATGATAAGGACTTTAGGGATGATATAATTAATGAAAGCACATTCGGTGCATTACCTGAGACTCAACACACCCTAGCTACAGGCCCTTTGTCCCTCGTCATCTAACAATTAATATCGCAGCATTTGATGAGGTACTAAAAGGTTTGCGTGTTTTACTACATTTTTGTCATACATTTTACATTTTTTGCATATTTCTTTTTATTTATTGTCACTTCTTTCTTTAATGATTATGACTGCTGCCCTGTGTCAGTGTTTCATGGAAAATACTGTCACAACATACTTTTCTTTTTGCCGAAAGGTAAAGTGACATTAAATTGAATTGACTATGCCAGCTTACACTTAGCAAAGGTCTTCTGGTACTTTTGGGTATTTCTCTGCAACCAACCCAGTCAAGGTATTGTATATTACTGCTTCAGCATAGCCCAAGTCTTCTCCTGGTACAACCAGGGCGTGTCTGTGTGCGTATGTTGGGAAGAAACAGGTGACATTCTTACTATATGCCAAAATCTCCACGATAGCCTAGCAGTCGCTATCCTTGGTCCTCTTGTAATGGTGAGTGTCTCACTCGATTCTTCTTTTTCTTCTTCAGATTTTCTCACTTCTGTGTGTGGCTTATGTGCTAGATCAACCTTCTCCAAACAGCTTAGTCATGCACCTCCTTCCCAGTCAAATCCTTTTCAGACCTTCTTTTACTGTATCCATCCACATCCTCTTTGGCCTTCCTTGCATTCTCTTCTCTTATACTTTCATTTCGACCCCTCTTTGGCCTAAATATTCATTGTTTCTCCACATCACTGCAGCCTACTTTCCTGTACTTTTTTAGATTTCTCAACCATTTTTGTCATATCTCCGATTGTCTCATTTCTTATTCTGTCCTTTTTTGTAATTTCACAAATCCATATCAACATCTTCATTTCTGCCACATTTAACTTCTTCTCCTATGCTCCCTTTACTGCCCATGTCCCAGTTCCATACATCAATGTCTGTCTTACTAGTGTCTTTTTAACACCAGAATTCCTGAAGCCTACGAAAAAAGTCATAATTCTGGGCCCCCTTAAATCCCTTCGTACCTTTCCTCATCAGCGTCTTTTGTTTTTGCAAATGTGTTGATCAGCACAAGCAGCCTACTGCTCCATACCTCTTTGACAGAACTCAACTCAAGCAAAAAGTTCTCCCAGCTGAAGTCTGTTTATCTCAGCGAGAGGTGCCTGAAGTTGTATAGGTAAATAATATATCGTTATTTGGAACACATGCATTTCATGTGTGTTCTGTGTCTACAGCAATCTAGGTAAATGTAGGATGATAGGAAATGTGAGGCAAGAAATGTTGAACACATAGCTAAAAATGAAACATTTTTCTTGTTATAGTACTAATGGCAAAATTTTGACATCAAGCGTATAATGTGTGAAGACTGAAGTCCAAACATCAAACACTTTCACAAAAGGTACAAGTATAACCAAACAAGTGTACTTTTATTCAAGTCTATAACTGAAGAAAAAGAAATCTGTTTAGGGTACAATACTGACATCACCGCTTGGCTGGTACAGCAGTAAAATCTGCAAACTCATAATCAAGAGGTTGTGGGTTCGATTCCGGGCTCTTCTGTAGATTTACCAGTTTAAGTAGTGAGCTGCTCTTGCTGTTACTATTATACAATAAAAACATTTGATTTGAGTCTGTAACAGCCGGTGTAAATTTATGGTACTTGTAAAGGTTAGCTTTTTTTTTTTTATTCAGTTTTATTCATTCAGTCGAGTTCACGCTCCCCCTGATCAGACACTGCTGTTTTCAAATAACGACGTGCTATAACAAAGGTCAATTTAGATGAGGATGAGGGTCCTACATCGGAAAAAGAGAACAGAAGACCTCCTCACAAGAAGGGTCCACTCACACATAAGAACACCACAGCTGCACCAGGCGTAAAGGCAAAAGATGGCACTGTTAGGATGCAGTAACAAGTTGGGCATCATCCTGCCAGTCAATCTGCCCCACGGATGTCCTTCAATGAAACAGCACAGCTTACAGAGATCTCCAAGGTATTTTGCAAAGTTCTGTTTGTGATTATGTTTTTTGATGGTCCTTATATGAAAACCTTTTATATGTTACTTATGTAAATGCCACATCGAATGTTGTTTACCTATATGTATTTGCTTATCTTCCTACAGCATAAAGACCGCAGAGCTTCCTGTGCATGCTGTCAAAGTACATATGCAATGCCACTCCTTATTTAGGAAAAGATCAGTTACGTAAAGTGTGATGGCAGCTTCCACCTGCAGCTATGGACACTTCAGTACGCAAGCAATGGTATCAAGAATGCAGTCAGACTTCTTATCTTTGGGCACATTCACCGTCAGCATGGCACTGCCAGATCTAAACACTAGTGTGGAGAATTGCTCACATACTGAAGTGTTTGTAGGTGCAGGTGGAAGCTGCCATCGTACTTTATGTAACTGACCTTTTCCTAAATAAGGAGCGGCATTGCACATGTACTTTGTCAGCATACCCATGTCGATCAAACATAGGAAGCTCGGCAATCTACTTTGACATTACATTTCCCGTCATCCTACACTTACCTAGATCGTTGTAGATACAGAACACATATGAAATGCATGTGTTCCAAATAATGATATATTATTTACCCTATACATCTCCAGGCACCTCATACCCAGATAAAAAGACTTCAGTTGGGAGCAAATTTTGACCGAGTTGAGCAGCAGCGGTGGGGGGCGATGGGATAGCAGGCTGCTTGCTGCTTGTGTTGATCAGCACATTTGAAAAACAAAAGACACTGATGGAGAGGTGTGACGGAATTTAAGGGGGCCCGGGATTATGACTTTTCGAAAGCTTCAGAGATTCTAGTGTTAAAACCTTACCTTAGCCTTTGCCTTAATTCTTCAATGGCACAATACTCCTGATGCCTTCTTCCAACTATTCTATTCACACTGCAGTCTGTGGGTTATCTCTGCATCTAATATTCCATATTGGGCTACCACCCCAAGTCCTGCAGACTAACTTCTGAATCCTGATCATCATTAAAACTATTTATCTTCAATCCTCTGTTCTCCAAAGCCTTCTCCATTCTTCTAAATTCCTCTCCTCATCCTCCTTTCTGGTGTTGCCCAACACGATGTCATCAGCAAAAAGCCTGCAGCAGGGGGATTGGTCTTTTATCCCATAACTCGACACATCCATAACCATACCTCCTGCCAGGTGTGGTGGCACTGTTAGTGGGGTCTACAGTCTGAAGAACCTTTTATGCAAGTTGAACCTGGGTGAAGAGATTTTACCTATCAAATATACAACATGAATGATGTACGATTTAACAAATAAAAAGAAAACTGTGTTCAGACTTGCAAGACATTTTTGTTAAGTAAAACAAAATAATGATGTGACAAAAAAATAAAAGTTAAACTAAAACTAAAAAACTAAAACAAAATATGGTGCAAAACTAAAAAATAGAATCAAAAACTAAATAAAAACTAAAACTACAAAATATCTTAAAACTAGAAAAACACTGCCAGATTCTCAAGTCTTGAACCCTCCTAGCTGTATAAAATTAGGAGGCGGGCAGGGCCTGTTGCAGAGAACTTGGCATGGCATCATCCACTTCAAACATACCCATACTTCTGAAGTACATACAGTAAGTAGAAATGTGCTTAAACCTATTCACAAAATTATTACTTACATTTTTGTTGTCAGAATTCTAAAGGAGGTCTTGTGGATTAGTATTCTTCAGTGAAATTTGTCAAAGTTGTTTGCCAGTGACCTCCAAATATTTTCCTGAAAATCTGCCACATGACCAACATAGACAAACATTTTTCCCCAGTGCCCCATGATGCTTTGCAAGGCTAGAATGGCATCACAGAGCTATAGCAGCCATGTGCAGTCCTTTCACACCATGCATACTATAGGACTGTTGTCTGATCTACTTCACACATGCTTGATTTTACTAATGAGATCCAGAAAGAGTTTGCACCCGCGTGCCATCTGCATCTTTTGTTGCTACAGGTATGGTGGCACAGTGGTTAGCACTGCTGCCTCACAGCTCAGGTCACAATTTTAGCCACAGTAATCAGTCCAGCATAGATGGTAGACTCTTCACTAGCCCACAGGGTCACTTGTTCACTTGAAGTACAATTGCACCATCAGATTCCATTCAAACGTAGCTCAAGTCCTCCTTCCCCAGTGACTTCTATGCATTTTACTTAGTTCAGCAAAGATCATAAAGATTTTTGTGACCTCACCAAATTCAGAGTGAAGTGAACTCTATGGGGTTCACTCATCACTATTCAGGATGGAAAGCCTGTGGCTTTTGGGGTTTTGATCCCCATGCTGTGCTAACATCATTGAAGCACAACACAGCTGAAACAATCCTAAACATTGCCTCCTGTAATTTCATGGTCAGGGCCTGTTTAAATTTGTGCATCAAGTTCCTTGTGAGGGTCAAGTACATGTAGTAGTGGGAGCAGACCATGAACCTGAGCACCAGAATGTTCAACAGTCTTTTATTTTTAAATGTAATTAAATACCAAGCAAGAGTTTGAGGAGGCGTTTGGTATAAAACCAATGGCATAACACGACATGACTGTGTGTCTCTTGGTTTGCTTTAAATGGGTTTAGGTGCATAAAGACTTTTGACCCAAGTTTAACATTTTATGTATTTATTTTTGACATTGCTGTGGTCTCTTACCTTTGTTTTGTTTGGCACTCAAAGGTTATACAAATATCAAATGACTAGCTGAAATACCTGGCATTGCCCAGGAGAAAAATAAAGTTGTTTTTTTTTTTGTTTTTGTTTTTTTGAGAAAAATATAATTAAAAAAAACACAACTTTAAAAATAAAAATAAATTAAAAAACAATGATGACTCCCTAATGTGCTTGTATTGTTTACTGAAGCGCCTTGTTATATACAATGTTTTTAGTTTTTCCATCTTTAGCCAATGTATAACAGTTCTTAGGACTTCCCACCCTTCAGCATGCCACACAAAGTTGTCCAGGTGAGAAACAGACTGTGTCCAAGTTGATTCCAGCAATTTTCAATGATTGCCCAAACATTCTGAGCGTCAAGTGGATGATAACAGACATATAAGACCGAATCTGCAATTAGTCTCTTCCAATTGAAATCTTTTACAATCAATTAAACATTAAATATTTTACCTATATAAATTAAATGTCATAGCTATATTTGGTCTATACCTTTCGATTTGGATAAGTTAATTAAATTAGTTTTTTGATTATGAACATATTAAAAAAAATTCCTATTTCGTTTTTATGAAAAAATTGTAACACCAACACGTTAGTAAGGATGTTACGAAACAAATGACAGTTCATTAATGAATAAACAAAAATTGCAAAGATATCCGCTGAATCCACAAAATAAATATAGGATGTTTATGGTAGATAAAAATAAAATTCCTTACTTATCTTATATATAATATAATATATAGCATATTTTAATCAAAATATAATCACAGAATACATTCAAAGTAGTGTAAAAATGATGGAAATTTGAAGCCTCTTTTAAGTTTTTTTGACAGATTAATTCTTGTTTTGTTGTGTTGTAATATGTTTTTACATGCAGTATTTTTGACGACGTAAAAAAAGTCAATTAAATTAATATTATTATTAGGTTGATTTAATTCTATTACCACTACAACACTGTTACAATAAGAATAATACAAGATGAAAATATAGTTAACAAAAACAAACATTAAACAACAACCAAATACTACAGATTTTTCATAATAAAACTGTCAGTTGCTTTTAATTTCAAAAGCAACAGGGCCGCGGTCGCGCTCAAACATAAAGAATGCTGGCAGTCACCTCCAGTTCTCCCTCTGGTGGTCGTTCCGAGTGTCAACTGGATGATAACATGCACACAAGATCAGCCCCACCCTACCCAGAAGTGGGTGGGTTAGGGTTGATTTCACCCTACAGTGTTTTTAATCGACCAATGAGGAACATGTGTACCAAGTTTCATGAAAATCGCTCCAGCTGTTCAGAAGTGATGCTGGAATATACATACATACATACATACATACACACACACACACAGACCAATATAAATATATATATACCTGTATATATAGCATGACAAAGTTGATTTATTTCAGTAATTCCATTCAAAAAGTGAAACTTGTATATCAGATTCATTCATTACACGCAGACTGATGTATTTCAAATGTTTATTTCTTTTAATTTTGATAAATATAACTGAAACAGTCCAAATTCAGTATCTCGGAAAATTAGAATATTGTGAAATGGTTCAATATTGAAGACACCTGGTGCCACACTCTAATCAGCTAATTAACTCAAAACACCTGCAAAGGCCTTTAAATGGTCTCTCAGTCTAGTTCTGTAGGCTACACAATCATGGGGAAGACTGCTGACTTGACAGTTGTCCAAAAGACGACCATTGACACCTTGCACAAGGAGGGCAAGACACAAAAGGTCATTGCTAAAGGGGCTGGCTGTTCACAGAGCTCTGTGTCCAAGCACATTAATAGAGAGGTGAAGGGAAGGACAAGATGTGGTAGAAAAAGTGTACAAGCAATAGGGATAACCGCACCCTGGAGAGGATTGTGAAACAAAACCCATTCAAAACTGTGGGGGAAATTCACAAAGAGTGGACTGCAGCTGGAGTCAGTGCTTCAAGAACCACCATGCACAGACGTATGCAAGACATGGGTTTCAGCTGTCGCATTCCTTGTGTCAAGCCACTCTTGAACAAGAGACAGCGTCAGAAGCGTCTCGCCTGGGCTAAAGACAAAACTGCTGCTGAGTGGTCCAAAGTTATGTTCTCTGATGAAAGTAAATTTTGCATTTCCTTTGGAAATCAAGGTCCCAGAGTCTGGAGGAAGAGAGGAGAGGCACAGAATCCACGTTGCTTGAGGTCCAGTGTAAAGTTTCCACAGTCAGTGATGGTTTGGGGTGCCATGTCATCTGCTGGTGTTGGTCCATTGTGTTTTCTGAGGTCCAAGGTCAACACAGCCGTCTACCAGGAAGTTTTAGAGCACTTCATGCTTCCTGCTGCTGACAAACTTTATGGAGATGCAGATTTCATTTTCCAACAGGACCTGGCACCTGCACAAAGTGCCAAAACTACCAGTACCTGGTTTAAGGACCATGGTATCCCTGTTCTTGATTGGCCAGCAAACTCGCCTGACCTTAACCCCATAGAAAATCTATGGGGTATTGTGAAGAGGAAGATGCAATACACCAGACCCAACAATTCATAAGAGCTGAAGGCCACTATCAGAGCAAAATGGGCTCTAATAACACCTGAGCAGTGCCACAGACTGATCGACTCCATGCCACGCCACATTGCTGCAGTAATCCAGGCCAAAGGAGCCCCAACTAAATATTGAGTGCTGTACATGCTCATACTTTTCATGTTCATACCTTTCAGTTGGCCAACATTTCTAAAAATCCTTTTTGCATTGGTCTTAATTGATATTCTAATTTTCCGAGATACTGAATTTGGGACTTTCATTAGTTGTCTGTTATAATCATCAAAATTAAAAGAAATAAACATTTGAAATACATCAGTCATACAAGTTTCACTTTTTGAATGGAATCATGGAATGGAATTACTGAAATAAATAAATTTTGTCATGATATTCTAATTTTATGACCGGCACCTGTATAATATATATATATATATATATATATATATATATATATATATATATATATATATATATATATATATATATATATATATATTCTCCATATTTCAAAAGAATTCACAAAGCATCAGCATTAACCACTACGCCCATTTGAAACTATTGTGATTGTGTCAAAGGACACATTTGGAAACCGTGAATTGATTTTACTAATTTAAAAAACTAACAATGTAATGTAAGTGAATGTTTAGACATGCTATGCATACAGAGAGAAATCCCATACAGATACTCATCCCAAGAACGACTGTTCAATGCTATCTTACATACCCTCAAGCAAAGCACTGTCAGCTATTCCTTTCTCGCATAAACATGAGGACAGCAATTCTGTGCTGAGTCCTGAGAAAATAGCACCTTTTAAGGAGACATCAACATCTGTCAAAATAAAGAAGACATGTGGCAGATGAATTACAAGGCAGTTAAGAGAATACAGACATTTATAGTAGGTATAAACTAATAACATCATCAGAACTGTATTTGCCCAAAATAAATGTGTAACTTCTAGAAGGTTTTCTGCCAATATCTTATTGTACAAGCCAATACTGACTGTACTGGCAACTGATATATACACTCACTGAGCAAATTATAAAGAATGCCATAGTAATACTGGCTAGGGCCTCCTTTTGCTCTCAAAATAGCCTAATTTATTCAGTATGGCTTCCACAAGATGTTGGAAATGTTCCTTTGAGATTATGGTCCATGTTGACATGATTGCCATTTCTGCACCTTTGTCAGCTGCACTTTTATGCTTTGAATCCCCCACTCTCTCAGTGACTACACAATCAGCAGATGAATGGCCAAAAGACAACCTGAAACATCTACTCTTGCATTTAATATTTTCATTCCTCACAGACCTTCGATGGGCTCCTTCAATTGGACGCATGATATTGCTACACTCAATACACAATGTGCTTCTCTCCAGTAAGGTAACACTATTACTGATTGTGCATGGAAGCAAGTTCTTTACGTTCACTTACTGGTGACTTTCTAATGTAACCCTGGAACTTTATCTATGCCGGTAACCACTGCCGCTGCCTTCTCTATAGTGGCACACAGTCACCAGGATTGTGGTCCCATGTTACCTGAAACACATGCCATGCCACTATGGAGCCACTTTCAACAGAGTGTGACTTACTGAAGCAAACCATGTCCCTACAGGTCAGAGCACTCTTAACTAATTACAATGTGGCTATACTGTAAATAGTTAAATATAGTAAATCATTTTGACAAACGCTAACTCAGTCACGTGACCTGTGACATGGACCCCATTTGAACAGCAGCAAACAATATCAAAATGTCAATGAGAAAACCTCAGTTTTCACATATCGAAATGCCAGGTATTCAAACACATGCATTTTTCATTCATTTAACAATATGTGTGTACTTCCAGAACATCCTTTCATGCATGACAGTGAAGCATCCTCAAATGACACAAGTTTTTGAACTGTAGACCCTCCTTCCCCTCTCATTCATTAGTAAGTAATATCTACACAAGTGAACTGCGCAGCATTCCTGGGAACAAATGGCACCAAATTTCTGCTCAGCTTTATTTGTATACTTGATGCAGTGAGTCACCAGATGCTAAGCATTTGCAACCAATGAAAGATAACATTTGCTCCAATTTTCTTACATTTATTTAATACATATTTTATTGGGAAAATCATCCAGTTTGTGAAACTGACAAGGTCACAGTTAATTCATACAACCTGAAATCGCGATTACCTGTTTCAGATGATTCTGGTTTAAGATCCAGATCAGTTGACCTAAGATAAAGAAAATCATTTAAAAAAAATACATGATGGAATGAAAATAAATGATCAGGACATGAAGAAATAAGTCAATGAATTAATACTTCATTAGCTAGTGCACCAGATGTTAGTGTGCTGATGCTATAGTCATACTTGCAATAGCAATATAAAAATTGACAGTACAATATAGATCAGTGTTTCTTCCATAGAAGTGTCTTCACAACCTACCCCTTAATTTCTCTTGGTGCATCAAGTGCAAATATCAGAGCAAATAAAGGACACAGAGTGATCATCAGAGTGTACCATTACCATTACAAACAATAGTAACCCATTTTTGAGTTGTAGCAGCCGTTGGTGCGTCATGACACAGTGGTCAAGAAACATTGCAATACCTGATGCCACCATAGCACAATGTTATGTACAACAGCAGCAATTTACAACAAGTGCCTATTCACCTTAATAAAACGACAGGTGACTGTGTGTGTGACTATACGTCCGTCTGGTAGTAGTGTCTCTCTTATAAGCAGTTTGGTATGGGATTTGTATAAGCAAGTGTTCATGTTTGTGATATGCTATCTGTTGGAATAAAAACTGCAATACATTTTATTACTACATACATTACAAAATACAATCCAATAGATGGTGCACTGCAAATATTAACTCTGAGGTCTGTTTTGATTATTTAAATTTCAACCCATCTTAAATGGGCAGAACAACTAGTTACATAATAAATGTATAACACATAAAACAATAACACAGTCAGCATAATTACTATTGTATAATTCTTAATCTGTGTTTATTAAGCTAAGTTTAAGTTGGTTTCCTTACATGGGAAGTTTGAAGGAATTATAACAGACATGCAAGTGTATCAAGCCTTTTTACCAGGGTGACTGGGGTAGGCATGAAATTATAGGCATGGCAGATGGTTCTTATTTTAGGAGATGTATGTTTTCCCAATAATAGAGGTAACTACTCAAGGAATGTGATTTCTTATATTCCGTACTCATTTTTGTGACAGTATACATACATACATACTGTACATATGTGTATATAGGTCCAATATAGCATGTTTACCAGGACTTCAGTCCTCCATATTGTATCACCCCAGTTCTATATGGAAGAGGTTATTGTGCTTTCAGAAATGTCCATATAAAACTGCATCAATGATGTTTTGGTGACATTGCAGACTGAATAATAATGGTTTAGTAACTTAAATGGTTATACCCCAATTGACTAGGATTCCATTGACAAAAAAAAATGGTTTGAGAAGGGAAAAAATCTGTTGAAATCCATTACTGGTGTCAAACTGAGAATTGTTATGGGGACACCAATGACCATCTGATCCACCTACCACATAAAATTAATGTAAAACACAAATGCAGACAACAGAAAAACACTCATCTCAGTTTTGGCCCCTGTCTCCACTCCTTTTACTGAATTCCCTTCCACTTCTAAACCAAATGACAGACGTAATCACTCCTGTTTCTTCACAAATAACCTCAAATAGTTTAACTAATACAGAGTAGGAACCATTCATCTAAATTCATCCCAAGTTTTTATAATATATTTTACCCTCCAGGAACCGTGACCCTAACACGGTAGAGGGAGACTTTTCATTTTTCACCATGCGTTATAGGGATGTTGTCATGGGATTTGTGCTCCAGGCTGGGATTCCAATGATAAATTGTTCTAAGAGGTGGTGCCGGACAAACAGCAAACTGCAACTAAACTCCTATGATTTATACATTTAGTGAAAATACAGTACTGTGCAAAAGTCTTTGTCATCCTACAGTTTTTTTATAAAAATTCTCACGTGTTTATTTTACATTTTCTGTGTTAGTGTGTCAGTAGAAAAGAGCAAACTTCAGATTACCAAACATTGATTTTCCAGAAATTAAATGTTAAGAGAATTTGACATATTTTGCTAAAGTAATTAACATGTGTAAGTAACAGACCACCTTTCAGATCGAAATTTGAAGATGCCCGATTAGAGTAAGATGAACAGGTGCTAATGAACAATGACATGAGCTAACTGAACCAAACAAATAAACGTAATCAGAAACAGATATAGAAAACGTGAGGAGAATAACTTATGCTCTGTTTTGTGTATTGTGTTTACCCCATTTTCAATACACACTGCACACCCAACCTACCTGGCAGGGGGTCTCTCTCTGAATTTATTCCATTTCTTTTTTTTCCCTACAATGGTTTTTTGGGGAGTTTTCATTTCTCATCTTCTTAGAGAGTCAAGGCTGTGGGGCTGCCAAAAAAAAAACAGGGCCTGCTAAAGCCCATTGAAGCTTCCCTTGTGTAATATCAGGCTATACAAGAAATAAATTGTTGTTGTTGATGTGGAAGGAATCAAACTGAGTTATGAGCAAGCAAACTAAAAAGTAAGGGTGCGGCAGATGTGACAGTTTAACCTTCAATTCATCCATCATTATAACACAGAGGGAGAGTGAGATTAGCAACAAGACACAACATGCTCAACTTAATTAGGCAAACTAACTCTCAGGAAGAAATGTTATGGCAGACAGGCTTTTACAAGTTCTTCTCAACAAGCAGAAAGTAAGTTGAAAAGGTTGAGGATCACAAATGCAATTATTGGCCAAGAAAACCAAGTGCACCAAACTGAGTACTCTTCAGTATTGGAGCTCTGAACTCGCATAGACCACTGGAACCCAAGTATACCCCACCACAGTCAGAACTAGGCTTCCAAAAAGCTGTGTAGAAACAAAGCCAAGAGACTCACCTACGCTCAAATACACATAGACTGAGGTATTAAACGATGGCAGCAAGTGCTGTTGGCTGACGAGTCAAAATCTAAAATATGCGGCTCAAACAGGAGGCAGTTTGTCCATATAAGAGCTGAAGTGTGGGCTACACGGATGAGAGTCTGCAGTCAACAGCGGGACATGGTCGGCGATTCCCTGCAGGTTTCAGGCTGCACTTCTGCAAATGGAGTTGGTGATCTGGTCAGAATCAACGCAATCATCAGTGCTGCAAGGACAATGACCCCAAACAAACAGTCAATATAGAGAGCTGTCTTTGGTAAAACAGAAAATAAAGAGGTCTGCCTGACCGTGCAGCCTAAGAGAAGTGATGCAATGCAAAGGGGCGCTCACACCAAATACTAATTCCATTTAGTTTTTTTTTTTCTTTTGACCATGTATTGCTCTTTATGGTATTTGCTAATACTTAGAAACTTATTTCATTATTTTTGAAAGCATCTTAGCTTGATAGATGTTGTACACGTGCCAAAGACTTTTACACAGTACTGTAACTGAACCTCATCTGGAAAAGGGCTAACCAAATTACTCCTTGGAGTCAGCTGGTGACTGGTCGACCCACACGATTTGTCCCCCCATAGCTATATGTAAAAGGTCACACTGGAATGGAAAAAATGTACATATTCAACATCAGTTTAATATCAGTGCATGGTTTATCTGTTATTTGGGTTAAATAAAAAAATAAAATGTAGTACTGGAATATCAAACATTTAAAAAGGGCATTTAATAAATGTATCCATTTCTGAAACTCCTCTTAACCACAGGAACACTGTTTATACGTTTTTAGTCACTTCCTAGAAGAGTACCAATACTCAGACAGATGCATATAAAATAAACACCTCTCCATAAATTAGCAGAACACGTACCCGACCAACGATGCACATGGCTTATTTGATGCTTGACAGGCAGTTTCTTCAAGTAAGTTTTTCCATCTGGAAAGACAGTAATGAAATCTTATCAGATCTGAAATTCTGAAGAAAGATGGTTTCAAAGGTGATTTATTTTAACAGACAGCAGCGTACAATCTAGACAAAAAGTACAGTATAAATACAAATTTCAAAATTCATTTTAAGAATCAACTTCAGTTGGGAGGGGGCATGGAGGGGCCTTTTGATTTAACTTGACATTACTTTTGTCTCCCATGTTCTTCTGCTCAGTTGTAAGGCACACTAAATGACGGACTTGTTTCTGCTGGCAAAAACTTCATGCAGTTGTAGCAAAAAGTTAAAATGTGGACTTATTTAGGTTTACTTCGGTGCATGTATAACTATACAATTTAAGATTTTTTTCTTTGTGTATCTGCCTGAAGGACAAGGTGTAAGTGACTTTCATGCACAGATAAGACTGTCTGATCACCGTAATTACAGCAATCACTTTCTTTACTTGTTTGATTGCCTCAGCAAGTCTCACTGAATGCTCTGACAAACAACATGAATCAAAACATTTTTGAGGATTGCCTGCTTCTAAACTACAATCTACTGAACTTAACCTACAGATGTTGGTGAGTCCCTTAAACCATTAGATGCAATATTGTGAAATGCAGAACTCAGTCTTCACTTCATGCGATAAGTTGTCATCTTTCCAAAAATTCAAAGTGGACCATTACTGTCACTGTGTGTCTTTGTGGTGCAACCTGCCCTACTTGCACAAACTATATCTAAGAAATATACATACAATAAACTAAACATAACTATAGACCCCTTATGACCTTGGACAGGAAGCTTCATAGCTAACAATGGACACAACATTAGAACTCCACAGTATTCTTATGAAATAATTGACTCATGCTTGCAATTTCACTCATTGAAAAATGACTGTGGAGGGACACTATGATCAGTTGGCCTAAAGCAGATAAATCCAAATAGACCGGAACTTTGTTGTTTTTCTTCTTACTATTTTTAACTGGCCTAATATAATTTTATACTTTTGGATTTTTATTTACTAATGTTCAAGCACTTTGTGTGTATAGTACATTGTGTTTTTGTGTGCTGCTGTACAATTGTGACCAAGTGACCTACGTTACCCATTGAGCTCAAGCCAAAGAAGACAAGTTTTAAGTTAGAACATTAGAAAAATTGTGGTGAGAAAAGGCTATTAAGCCCAATGACCTTGTCCATCCTATTCAACTAAAATGTCTAAATTAACATCAAGTCGAGATTTGAAGGTCTCTGTTGTCCTGCTCTCCATGACACTACTTGATAATTTATTCAATTTGTCGTGGTATTCATTACCAAGCTGTTTCCTTGTATTTCTTTTATCTTAATGTTCAATAATGGTATGTACTGCCTGGTTGCAGTTACCAGCTAAACATTTTTTCAGGATCATATGTATATTACTTTTTATTAACTAGACATGCAGATCCCTTTACCAAATAGCGTAAATGAACGTTCAAGCAAAGAAAAGTGACAAAGTGATGAATGAAATTCTCCCCCAAGACAGTGTCTATACTTAATTTGTGAAAGAAAGTCTTCATCTTTTACCATAATGTGCTGTGATATTTGTTTAAAGAATAAGTTTCTGTATTTTTCAAGTCAAAGTTATTTCTTAACAAATATGGTACTTATGCATTAGCCATGTGAAACTGTATTCTAAATTTAACCATTTTATATGAATTTTAAAAAATGTCTGCACTGGCGGCTATGGGGCACTACTGGAAAGCAAAAGCCTAAAAACTTAGTGATGAAGCATTACAACCTCCTGTATAAGAAAACATGTCTTCTGGGCTTTCCGTGTGACAATAAAAGGTACCTGGAAATTATCATTTTCTTGCATATTCCCGGTACAGTGGAACCTTGGGTCACAAATGTCTCTGAACATATACAAATCGGGTTACGACCAAAAAGTTTGCAAAACTTTTGCATCTGTTCATGACCACCCACTCGGGTGATGAACAAGCCAATTTCCCTTCCAGTTCATACGCACCGATGATTTCTACACGTGTTCAGTCTCTCCCTGTACATTGTTCTCGGTCAGATGTGCGTGCATTCGCTGTGAACTCTTTGTGCTCAATTTCGTGTACTTTTGAATTAATTTTGCAATTAACCACGGCCTCTAAGCAAGTGAAGAGTGGTAGTGTTGGTGAGAAGAAAGGTTCGAAGAAAATCGAAACTGAATTAAAGAAAGAAATTATTGAAAAGTATGAGCGTGGCGTTCGTGTTATTGATCTTGCCGCTGAGTACAAGAAGTCAAAATCTACGATTCTAAAACAGAATGAGGCCATTAAAGCAGCTGATGTTGCAAAAGGAGTTACAGTGTTAACCAAGCAGAGGCCTCAAGTGCTGGAAGAGGTGTAAAAACTGTTGCTAGTGTGGTTGAACAAGAAGCAACTTGCAGGGGATAGCGTAAGCAAGGCGATGTTATGTGAGAAAGCCAGGAAGAATCATGGCGACTTGCTGCAAAACTATCCTTCTACAAGTGGCTAGTTCTTCCTCTTCACTTCCTTCATGCCAGAACTCGACTCATGCAAGCTTAGTTTTCTTGGTTGTTTATGGTTAGTTTTTGTATAAATTATGGATTTTACATATTTTCCTTTTTTTCCCTGTGCTTAAAACTCATTAAAAAAAAGTGTTTACAGCGAGTGGTTCGTAAGGGTGTAGCGTGAACTCTTGCAATGTTAGTTTTTTCTGTTGTTAAGGGTTTTTCCCAGCAGTTCGTAAAGCTATAGCGTGAACTCTTGCAATGTTAGTTTTCTCTGTTCAAGGTTTTCTCAGTGTTAGTCAAGGTTTTTACATTTAGTTTACTATTACACTGTGCATTCTATTGTATAATAATTATTTTTGTGCTTAAAAATCTTTTAAAAATATATATGTACATACAGTTTGTAGGTCTGGAGCGGATTAATTGTATTTACATACAAATACAATGGGGGAAATTAGTTCGGGTCACGACCAAATCGGGTTGCGACCACAGTTTTGGAACGAATTGTGGTCGTGACCCGAGGTTCCACTGTACTAGTTTTCTTATGGAAAGAATATGTTTTCTGTTTGCTTGTGTAAGTACTCACATAAATACGGAAGAAAATCAAACCAAAACCAACCACCTGGCTTGAATATTTTATGTGATTTTTACTTTTGAGAGGAAACCACACCTGGGGGATGAGAAGTCATTTCAGAAAATGGCAAATGTTAAAGATGGCATTTACAACGGCTGAATCCCATAATATTGGTGTTTGTTCAAATATGACACATCTAAACTAATCGCAAGACGCAGCTCAATACTCGATATCTCAGAGGCAGAATTGTGGCAAGGCACAGATCTGGCCAAGGTTACAAAAAATTTCTGCTGCACTTAAGGTTCCCAAGAGCACAGTGGCCTCCATAATCCTTAAATGGAAGACGTTTGGGACGACCAGAGCCCTTCCTAGAGCTGGCCATCCGGCCAAGCTGAGCTACCGGGGGAGAAGAGCCTTGGTGAGAGAGGTAAAGAAGAACCCAAAGATCACTTTGGCTGAGCTCCAGAGATGCAGTCAGGAGATGGGAGAAAGTTGTAGAAAGTCAACCATCACTGCAGCCCTCCACCAGTCAGGGCTTTATGGCAGAGTGGCCTGTTGGAAGCCTCTCCTCAGTGCAAGACACAGGACAGCCCGCATGGAGTTTGCTAAAAGACACCTGAAGGACTCCGAGATGGTGAGAAATAAGATTCTCTGGTCTGATGAGACCAAGATAGAACTTTTTGGCCTTAATTCTAAGCGGTATGTGTGGAGACAACCAGGCACTGCTCATCACTTGTCCAATACAGTCCCCACGGTGAAGCATGGCGGTGGCAGCATCATGCTGTGGGGGTGTTTCTCAGCTGCAGAGACAGGACGACTGGTTGCAATCGAGGGAAAGATGAATGCGGCCAAGTACAGGGATATCCTGGACAAAAACCTTCTCCAGAGTGCTAAGGACCTCAGACTGGGCCGAAGGTTTACCTTCCAACAAGACAATGACCCTAAGCACACAGCTAAAATAACGAAGGAGTGGCTTCACAACAACTCTGTGACTGTTCTTGAATGGCCCAGCCAGAGCCCTGACTTAAACCCAATTGAGCATCTCTGGAGAGACCTAAAAATGGCTGTCCACCAACCTTTACCATCCAACCTGACAGAACTGGAGAGGATCTGCAAGGAGGAATGGCAGAGGATCCCCAAATCCAGGTGTGAAAAACTTGTTACATCTTTCCCAAGAAGACTCATGGCTGTATTAGCTCAAAAGGGTGCTTCTACTACATACTGAGCAAAGGGTCTGAATACTTAGGACCATGTGATATTTCAGTTTTTCTTTTTTAATAAATCTGCAACAATTTCAAAAACTCTTTTTTTTGTCTGTCAATATGGGGTGCTGTGTGTACATTAATGAGGAAAAAAATTAATTTAAATGATTTTAGCAAACGGCTGCATTATAACAAAGAGTGAAAAATTGAAGGGGGTCTGAATACTTTCCGTACCCACTGTACATATTTTTATAATTTTAATATGACTCATACTATTTCAGCCATTTAAAATTTTTTATATTTATAAAGTTGTACATTATTCTTGATTGTCCTCTTAAATTCTACTTAATGCACAGTCTCTGAGTTTAGTAACTAAGCATTTCAATAAAGTGTATATTGTATTGTGTATATAATTGTATGTGACAAATTTGATTGGATTTCATTTGAAATGCTAGAAGAACAAAGACTAACAACAGTAGGCCTACCTGATCTGAACCATGTGGTGAATGTTTCTTGGATTATCGTAGTCGCCACCACAGCATTTTTCAACATACATTTGCTCCTAAATGAACACGGTCGCAACATTCATTTTTACTAAAGATGAGTGTATGACTTAGCAATCAAAAGCCATATGATGTGCGTATTCCAGTAAAAAGAGGTACTGAGCATAGATGTCAGCTGAATTAACAAACCAGGATGAAGGTTTGTTGAAAATAGAGCTCTGGTCCACATAACACCCATTCAGGCAACATCCAGCTACATATATGTCTGTGGTCTCATAAGGTTATAACAGAGTTCGGCAATTCTGATCGGAGAATGGGACATAGGAGATGTAAGCAGATGTAGCAAACGCAACAGCTTCCCACATGCAAGCATGTATATCTTGTGTCTCTTGTATACAAAGCAAAAGTGCTGCAATTACTGTATTGTATTTCTATCATTATTTTAATGTCAGCTTTCCCTATTAAAAATAGAAAGTTTACCATATAACAGTGTATGCTTTGACTTGTAGGCAGAGCGTTATCTCTCTGTATTTAGTCAAACCAAGTGTACTACAATATCCCAGCAAGCTTTGTACTGCGAAGTACTGTATATAACATGGTGTTTGTACAATGTTCAAATCGCATAATGTTCTATTTTACAGAGTACATCATGGACGTACTAGGAACAGACAAAAGATTTTTTTAGATATTAAGATATTTTTAGGGTGAATTCAACATTTACCTTTAAAAGAGGTTCTAGTGGATATTTCTTTTATGATTTTTTTCTTTGTTTCCCAAATACAGGAGTCACAAAAGAAGAATTATAATAACATTAAAACAAACATTCCTATAAGCAAGAAAAATTCAGTTCAATACAAAAAAAATCAAAAAAGTAAATCAGAAGATGTTAAAGTTTATTCTTTAATTTACTGGACTGGCCTTTTTTTTGGATTGTACTTAATTTTAAACAACACAATAAACAACCTGACCCAGCAGTACAGATCTAATTAACAACAAAAAGCCCATTATGTATGTGTATATATAAAGACGGTAATTCCCAGTCAGACCAGGGGGTGGCAGAGTGCACTAATTCTTTCTCTTATCTGCCTGCAGACCAAATGCAGGAAATTCCGCCTGGCTCTCAGGACAATGTCACTTCTGGTTCTGCCCCAGACGACCTCACTTCCATACCAACAGAAGAGCCCACCAACTGATGACATAATTTCCACATCCCAAGAAGTTGCAGCCCGATGACCTCATTTCGGTTCTAGTCCCAAGATCCCTCCTGTTCCTGCTTTTCAACTATATATCCGCCATGTTTCCTAACCTGTTCAGTTCCGTTGTGGACTCTTGTCTGTAAAGACCTTTGCATCAGGCTGCCCCAAACCTCTTTATTATTTCAAGGCTTGATTATTAACACTATATATATATATATATATATATATATATATATATATATGTAATGGATGGCGGCCATTTATCCCGCCAATACCCCCAAGCCAGGTGGAGCCCTCCTTGCAGCGTGGAGGTCCCCAGAAGACCAGCAGGGCATCATGGACATTGGAGTTTTATGCAAAGCCCTGCTGGATGCCGTGGGGGCCACAGGAGGGAGCTGCAGGGAGGACCGAGGGCTTTTTCAGTGCCTGTGACCCGGAGGTTCGTCACAGGAAGAGCGACGGACTTGACGGGTTGAAGAAAGGGACTATTTACCCTGACCCGGAAGGGAAAAGGACTTGTGGACTATTGGGCAGAAATACTTCGGGTCAGGGAGTATAAAAGGACTATGGGAACTCCCAGACAACGAGCTGAGCTGGGTGGAAGGGTGGCAACGCTGCCTGGGAGCTGGAGGATTGGTTTATTGTTTATTATTGAGTATTATTGTGAGTTATATGAGTATTGTGGAGGAGAGTGTGCTTTGTACACTGTGGAAGAAAAATAAAGTCGATTTGAGGACTTTTACCTGGTGTCTGAGTCGTGGACAGGGGTTCAAGGGAGCGAGGACGCCCCCTATCGTTCACAATATATATATATATATATATATATATATATATATATATATATATATATATATATATATATACACACATACATACATACATACATACATACATACATACATACATACATACATACATACATACATACATACATACATATACATACATACACACACAGTGCATCCGGAAAGTATTCACAGCACATCACTTTTTCCACATTTTGTTATATTACAGCCTTATTCCAAAATGGATTAAATTCATTTTGTTCCTTAGAATTCTACACACAACACCCCATAATGACAACGTGAAAAAAGTTTACTTGAGGTTTTTGCAAATTTATTACAAATAAAAAAACTGAGAAATCAAATGTACATAAATATTCACAGCCTTTGCTCAATACTTTGTCGATGCACCTTTGGCAGCAATTGCAGCCTCAAGTCTTTTTGAATATGATGCCACAAGCTTGGCACACCTATCCTTGGCCAGTTTCGCCCATTCCTCTTTGCAGCACCTCTCAAGCTCCATCAGGTTGGATGGGAAGCGTCGGTGCACAGCCATTTTAAGATCTTTCAGAGATGTTCAATCAGATTCAAGTCTGGGCTCTGGCTGGGCCACTCAAGGACATTCACAGAGTTGTCCTGAAGCCACTCCTTTGATATCTTGGCTGTGTGCTTAGGGTCGTTGTCCTGCAGAAAGATGAACGGTTGCCCCAGTCTGAGGTCAAGAGCGCTTTGGAGCAGGTTTTCATCCAGGATGTCTCTGTACATTGCTGCAGTCATCTTTCCCTTTATCCTGACTAGTCTCCCAGTTCCTGCCGCTGAAAAACGTCCCCACAGCATGATGCTGCCACCACCATGTTTCACTGTAGGGATGGTATTGGCCTGGTGATGAGCAGTGCCTGGTTTCCTCCAAACGTGATGCTTGGCATTCACACCAAAGAGTTCAATCTTTGTCTCATCAGACCAAAGAATTTTGTTTCTCATGGTCTGAGAGTCCTTCAGGTGCCTTTTGGCAAACTCCAGGCGGGCTGCCATGTGCCTTTTACTAAGGAGTGGCTTCCATCTGGCCACTCTACCATACAGCCCTGATTGGTGGATTGCTGTGGAGAGGGTTGTCCTTCTGGAAGGTTCTCCTATCCCCACAGAGGACCTCTGGAGCTCTGACAGAGTGACCATTGGGTTCTTGGTCATCTCCCTGACTAAGGCCCTTCTCCCAACAATCGCTCAGTTTAGATGGCTGACCAGCTCTAGGAAGAGTCCTGGTGGTTTCGAACTTCTTCCACTTACGGATGATGGAGGCCACTGTGCTCATTGGGACCTCCAAAGCAGCAGAAATGTTTCTGTAACCTTCCCCAGATTTGTGCCTCGAGACAATCCTGTCTCGGAGGTCTACAGGCAATTCCTTTGACTTCATGCTTGGTTTGTGCTCTGACATGAACTGTCAACTGTGGGACCTTATATACAGTAGATAGATGTAAGTCTTTCCAAATCATGTCCAATCAACTGAATTTACTACAGGTGGACTCCAACTAAGCTGCAGAAACATCTCAAGGATGATCAGGGGAGACAGGATCCACCTGAGCTTAATTATGAGCTTCATGGCAAAGGCTGTGAATACTTAAGTACATGTGCTTTCTCAATTTTTTTATTTGTAGCAAATTTGCAAAACCCTCAAGTAAACCTTTTTCACGTTGTCATTATGGGGTGTTGTGTGTAGAATTCTGAGGGAAAAAATGATTTTAATCCATTTTGGAATAAGGCTGTAACATAACAAAATGTGGAAAAAGTGATACGTTATAAATATTTTCCGGATGCACTGTATCAGATTATCCAATGAAAGAATGAGTCCTAAAGCAGCTAGCTGTTCTCAATGGTGAAGATTGATCCATACTCTTGAGGATCCTGAAGAAATTGTGCTTATTTATGTCAGGTACTAAAGCAATGTGGCCACTAGCACAATGGAGGTAGGTGTAGGCAGACAGGATAATCAATGCACATTCAAACTGTCAAGCCAGCCTAACATTCTAGGCAAAAGCAACTGGCCAAGACAGCAACTAATTGCAAAGTATGAATCTCACCTAATCTCCATGTTTCCATCAATGCCTAAGAACCTAAAAAAATGTTTGTCTCAATTAATATCCTAGCAATGTGCAACTGTTCACCTTCTGATGTTCACAATTATGTCCAAGCTGGGAAAGACATAGAAGCTCCCTGTTATATCAAAGCAGTGTACAGTATACCTTTTCCTCCTTAAGCAGGTAAGGCAAACTGATCACAGCCACTGCCTCAGAGACTGCTGAGCTATATATGTTTTAATCAGGAGGAAAAAAAAAAACACACACACACAAACTACATAACATAGGAAACTAAATATGGAGAACGCTACATATGTAGGATATGCGACATCAGATTGACAGTAACATATGAAGTTAACTTTCAATTGAAAAAAGTAGTAACTATATGCCAATTAATGCACTCATTTGTATTAAACCATTAATTTATAATCTAATCACCTTAAAGTATTTATCCTTTAGGATAAAAGAGGCTAAACCCAAAGAATAATGGATGCAAAATAATGTTCAGGTCACTAATAGAACATTTACTAATATAACTTCACTTCAGAATGGCCAGCAATAGCTTTGGTTTTTGAGATCCAGTCCGGGTTTTATATCAGCAGTATGCAGGACTCTCAACAATCAATAGTTCAGTGTAGGCTTATTTGAATGTTTATTGTTGTATCATCAGTCATCTTAAAACCAAAGAATTCTGTGGAAGTGTTTATTTGATATTTGGACTGTTTTAGCTATTTATTCAATATTTCTTGTCATCCTACATTTACACGGATCGTTGTAGACCTGCAACATACATAAAATGTACGGTATTTATTCCAAATAACGATATATTATTTACCCTATATAATTCCAGGCACCTCACACCCAAACAAACAAGACTTGAGCAGGGAGAACTTCAGCTTTGTTGGTGGTAAGGATGGGATAGCAGGCTGCTTGTACTGATCGACACATTTACAAAAGAAAGACACTGATGATGAGGTGCAAAGGAATTTAAGATGGCCCGGGATTACAACTTTTTTCATAGGCTTCTGGGATTCTAGTGCTAAGCATTGTAGGATAAACGTTATCTAGTTTTATTGATTTGTTAGATTTCAGACTATTTAATCTAAGCAACACTTCTCCCTCTACCATTTCCAAGTTATTAAGTACCTCTTCAATTGTCCTTTTTACTTTTGAGAGATCATCAACTTCTCTATACATATAAACTTCAATAAAATGGAAGTTCAAAGCATTTATTATTTCACCATCTATATATTCTAGCTCATCTTTAATGTTCCTAATACTCTTCCACCTCCACTCTGACTGGTCTTTTTATACCCACTTGTCTTTTAACAGCCTTCATAATATACTTGTTAACTGTTGTTCTCAAGCCCTCCAGCTAGTGCTTGAGTTACTAGTCTTATGCTCTTTCTACAGTTACTTTTCCCTTTGCAACTCCCTTTTTACCTCCTTATCTATCCACCACTGTGTTACCTTTAATTTCTTAGTGTGTTTAAATTCAGAATCAGATATACACATTTCTGTACAAATTGACTAGACACTTCTTCAAACCTCACAACACTTATTTAATTACCGATTGCCTGTAGAATCTCTCACTTCTCATGGTCTTATTTAATCAGTGCATTATATTTACATTTTAATTTGCTTTGTTGAGCAAGTTGTGCCTGTTGTATTGTTTTTTTTTTTGTTTTTTGTTTTTTTTTACTGTTCTAGAGCTACATGTTTCAACACCAGTGGGATTAGCAATAAATACTTTTCACTTTACTGTAGGGTAATAATGACAAAAAACTGAAATGAAATAGATATTTCACATTATCTTCTGACTAGATAAATAAATTATTACAGGATGCTTTTAACATTAACAGTCATGTGTAGTAAACAGTCATAAAAACAAGCAAAAAAAGAAAAAAAAAACATCTCTATCATTCACTTGCCAAACCCATTCTCAAGAGGGCAAAATTCAAACAGCCACACACAGGAGAACATGAAAAGCCAACGCAGGCGTTGACCAGGTCGAGATTTACAGCATGGCACTGTGAGGCAGGAGCTCTCACCACTACATTTCAACTAAACACACAGTTGGCTTTCACTTACAAATTTTTTTCTGATAAAGTTCCAGCCACCAGCTCATAAATCTGACTTTCTGATGTACTGATGACAAACAGAGCTCTTGCATCTGCAAAACACAAAATGTAATAGTAGTAATAATTAAGGAGATCCTTTTTGAGCATTTCAAGTATCTATTTGCACACAGTTGTAGAGCTTTAGGGATGAACATGTGAAAACGTTGATTTATGTATTTTGTGGTTTCTCTCATCTAAACAAATTAAACTTAAAAGTGTATGCTAGGGCAACCCAAAGCTTTAAATCTAACTGATGTACGTTTTTGTCAATAAAGTAAAATGCAAGTAAAATCTATACTAATAAAAAGCAAAGCCCTCACTCACTCACTGACTCACTCATCACTAATTCTCCAACTTCCCGTGTAGGTGGAAGGCTGAAATTTGGCAGGCTCATTTCTTACAACTTACGTTGGGCAGGTTTCATTTCGAAATTCTACGCAAAATGGTCATAACTGGAACCTATTTTTCTCCAGATACTGTAATGGAGTTCAGCTCGACGGGCGTGGGGGCGGAGTTTTGTGTGACATCATCATGCCTCCCACGTAATTACATGAACTAACTGTGAGCGCAGTACATAGAAAACAAGGAAGAGCTCCAAAAAGCGCTGAAGAAAACATACATTATACAATTGAGAAGGCAGCGAAACAACAAGAAGCGAGCGAGTGACACATACAAGCATATTCATAAGTTAGCTACTGCGGAAACAAAGCACGGTGTAAACCGTAAGTTTAAATTAAGTTTATAGACACGCTCCCACTGCTGTTTGTCATGCACAGTGACGCATACAAGCATATTCATGACTGCAGCTACTTCGTAAGCAAAGCACGGTGTAAACCTAAAGTTTAAATTAAGTTCATAGACAGGCTGCCACTGGCGTTTGTCATGCTCACGACTAATGCGGGATACAAGTTTAATGACAGGACGCAGGGTATAAACGAGAGTTTTGATCACTTTGTAACTAAGTTAAAATTGCTGGTGAAGGGCTGTGCTTATGCACATTCCGAGAGACTGTGTTTGTGGGGGGATTGACAGTTGAGGCGGGTGGGGGAGTGACGTCATCATCTCCCCTCCCATTCACCTCATTTCGCTCTGAGCTGAGCTCCGCAGCTAACGCGATCTTGCAGAAGCAACTTCGTCACACTGCCACCAAATACTCACAGAAAAATCCACAAGTTAATACACACGCTGTCTCTAGAGTTTCTCCACACTCTGAATCCTCCAGGCACTACTTACATAAGGTTACATTGACAATCATGTTACGTTATTTTTTAAATGTTTCCTTTTCTTAGCACAAGCACAGCTGAGAAGCTTCAATGCATGTGCTCCATAATGCGTCAAAAAATAACGCACTTAATCACACTTTGCATTCCAAGCAAAGGGGAACTTCTCTCAATGCATGATTTCCTGGTACACCGATTACATTGATCAGCGCTTCACGATTCATTTTATCCTCCCACCCCGTTGGTTTGAGAAGAAGTATGAAAAAATATGAGCTTAACGCAGAAAAACAGATCACAAATTGAAGTTATATGAATAATGGATACTTTATTCGACATCAATAA